>NW_007377805.1:154722-191156 GCF_000475195.1 Diaphorina citri | reverse complement strand
TCAATAGGACAGAAGGAAAGAGAAGTGAAAGCCCTTGCTATTCTGGAATCGTACACGTAAAGGTGAGATAGTCAGGTAGAAAAAAATAAAAAAAAAATTAAACGTTAAAAGCGAGAGTTATGTTTACCCAAAGTAAGGAGTAGAAGATACTACCCAAAAGTAAAAAGTTTTTACCCTTGTTTACCCCTTCACTAATTAGTCATGATTTTATCTGTCATTTGGCTTCGATTTTACCTCAATAACGGTAGTCCTTTCAACTTAATCGAGACGTTCAAAAAGTAAGGGAAAAACTTCGACAGATTTTAACACACTTCTAACAACTTCTCACACTCACTTCCCACAAACTATACGTCGTCTTACTTATCGCCATATCGAATTTTGACTCGGTGTCCCCGCGACTCCACATGGGACAAGGACCACCAGTGACTCCAATTCGCTACTCCTCCACCACCAGATTTTACCCACTGCGCAAAACAAGATTTAGGAGAAAGCCAGCTGTTCCGAGAACGAACATTATCCCATCAGGATAAAATCCGCCCCGGGCGGGAATCGAACCCGCAGCCTAGCGCTTACAAGGCAGACGCGCTAGTCCGCGCTACCTTCCAAGCCAACTAGACTGGCGACCCATTATTTAATTGTCTGTCACTCGAACGATTTTGCCCAATCTCGAATTCCTCTCTACCTCCTTTTCTTTCTCTCCCTCCTCCCATTCCCTTTCTTTCTCATTCCAACCAGAGATTATGGAAAGACAAGGAAGAAGAGAAATAACTCCCCTTCCTTCTTACTCCATAACCCCTCTCTCTCTCTCCTTCACTCCCTCCCCTCCTCAACTCATCCCAATCTCGAATTCCTCTCTACCTCCTTTTCTTTCTCTCCCTCCTCCCATTCCCTTTCTTTCTCATTCCAACCAGAGATTATGGAAAAACAAGGAAGAAGAGAAATAACTCCCCTACCTTCTTACTCCATAACCCCTCGCTCTCCCTCACTCCCTCCCCTCCTCAACTCATCCCCCCCCCCTTTCTAGCCCGCTTTTAAAACAAATTGGTACTTTGAGCCTGTGGGACTCTTTTGATGATATCTTTGAGAGAGCGAGAGAGAGAGAGAGAGCGAGAGAGGGAGGGAGAGAGAGAGGGTGAAAATCTCTTCCTCTCCTTTTTATTAATGAGTTTACACACAAGCATCTTCGATGTTTTCTCTCTCGCTCTCTTCCTCTTTTTCTCCCTCTCTCTCTCTCTCTCTCCCTCTCTCGCTCCCTCTCTCTCTCTTCTTCCTCCCTTTGTGAAGTGATAAATTGAACAATTTGTTTTCCTCTTCTAATATTCCCAGAATCCCAGGTCTCTCTCCCTCTTTCTCTCTTTCTTTCTCTCTCTCTCTCTCTCTCTCTCTATCTTTCTCCATGTCTCAGTCTGGCTGCTTTCTGTCCATTTCCCAAGGGGGGATAAATTTCTGTACATCTGTTCCTAGGTAGGTACATCACGTGACACTAAAACTCAATAGAAATACAAAACTAAAAGCGAGGATGGAATAAGTGTTTGATAGAGGAAACTTTAAGAGAGAAGGCGGACAGGATAGGAGAAAGCCAGCCGTTCCGAGAACGAACCTTAACTGTTTAGGATTAAGTCCGTCCCAGGCTGGAATCGAACCCATGACCTAGCAATTACTACCCTCAAAGCTACATAACTGGTTCCAGGGCCCTAATGGGAAGAGGGAGAGGTTGGGTTTTAGTGGGTCTGGATGTCCTGGTATCCGGACATCAATCCCACACTCCCCCATCGCAAAGGTTTTTGCAATGGGCGTCTTTTTGAAGATTTCCCCCTCTCCACAAAAAAAAGGCTACATAACTAGGCTGGCATCAACATTAGAACTCGAGTTCATTTGCCACGGAAATTTTCGTACCTTCCTAAGAGTCCTGAGCTCCTAATCTGAGTATTCGACTTAAGTAACTAAACCATCCCGAAGTTATTTTGTCGGTAAGAAAACTTATAATAATTATAGTTATAGAGAATAGTTACTGGGTGAATTGACCCCATTTCTTTTCATTTGTCATAGTGATTCCTCGTTCGTTGCTCCGAAGGCTTTATTATTCTATTTTTTCTAATAGTGCTGATTTTTATTCTAATGCGAGTATGACCAAACAGAGGGAGGAAGGGTGAATCTATTCTAATTCTAATAATATTTTCTAATCTCTAATGGTGTTAACTTGTCTTTTATCACAGTAAGCGTGAAAACCTGATTATTTTGAATTTGATTTGGCAGTCAGCCTAGTTTTAGCTTGGTTGGTAGCGCCTTGTAAGCGCTAGGCCGCGGGTTTGATTCCCGCCCGGGGCGGATTTTATCCTGATGGGATAATGTTCGTTCTCGGATCAGCTGGCTTTCTCCTATCTTGTCTTCTCTCTTCGATTTCGGGACGTTAAGGCCTTAATAGTTTCAGTTCTCTCTATCGAAACCTCTCGAGAAAAAAAGAAAAAAAAAATACCTAAATAAAGATTTTATTCATAAATTATACAAAAGTCGACCTTTGAATCAAACAGCTTTTGAGTTTTCAATTTTCCTTGAAAAGAAATGGAGGATTTTGAGTATTTTTTTTTTTTTTTTTTTTTTATGTCATGGGTAATTGATCCTCTTTTTCTTCTTTTTTTTTTTCTTTAAAAAAAAAAGGTAATCCGGTGTCTCCTCGTCTGTTTCAGAACCATCAGTGTCGGATAACGACAGTTCAGTCCAGAGTACCAGTGATCAGACCCCGGTCTGGGTGACAGGGAATGGGAGTCGCAATGGCCCCACCTGTCAGGTTCATGATTTGGCCCCCCTCATCCTGTCAGGCCATCCGCAGTCCTCCACTCGAGCCATGCCTTTTACTACAGATCTGTAGAGTAGCGCTTCTCAAAGTTGGCGTAACCGCGGCACACTTCTCAAGACTCCAATTTTTCCGCGACATAAAAAAAAAGAAAAAAAATCCCAAATCTCGCGGCACACCTAAGGCGACCTCGTGGCACACAGTTTGAGAAGTCTTTTTTTAAAGAGGTTTGACAGAGGGAACTGTAACTGCTAGGGTCTTATCGTCCCAAAATCGAAGAGAGAAGGGAGACAGGATAGGAGGAAAGCCAGCCGATCCGAGAACGAACATTATCCCATCAGAATGAAATCCGCCCCGGGCGGGAATCGAACCCGCGACCTAGCGCTTACAAGGCGGACGCGCCACCAACCAAGCTAACTAGGCTGGCTGGCGTTAAACCTCAATCAAACAAAAAGAGATACAATGGTAATGTCTGTGAATATGAAACGAAGTCAATATAGGTTAGGTATAGTTACAGGAATGAAGAGATAACAGGGATGCAGATAGGTTTTCAAAAAAATAAATTTGACTAATTTTACAATGTCTTTAACACTTCTTTTGTACAGAATGTAAATAATTTATGTTTTCCTAAATACCTATTACCTACCTAATAATTATGTACATGTATCTAGTTTTCTATCATAGCAGGTCAATTTGGATACTTGCCTACTTTGTAATACGTACCTACACTTGGTTTTTATTATCATTAATTTTATTGCTACCTATCATTTTTACTTTCTATTTTTTTCTTCTTTCTTGAATCAATCAGGCGGACGCGCCACCAACCAAGCTAACTAGGCTGGCTGGCGTTAAACCTCAATCAAACAAAAAGAGATACAATGGTAATGTCTGTGAATATGAAACGAAGTCAATATAGGTTAGGTATAGTTACAGGAATGAAGAGATAACAGGGATGCAGATAGGTTTTCAAAAAAATAAATTTGACTAATTTTACAATGTCTTTAACACTTCTTTTGTACAGAATGTAAATAATTTATGTTTTCCTAAATACCTATTACCTACATAATTATGTACATGTATCTAGATTTCTATCATAGCAGGTCAATTTGGATACTTGCCTACTTTGTAATACGTACCTACACTTGGTTTTTATTATCATTAATTTTATTGCTACCAGGTATCATTTTTTTTTCTTTCTTGAATCAATCAGGCGGACGCGCCACCAACCAAGCTAACTAGGGATGCAGATAGGTTTTCGCCACCAACCAAGCTTGTTAACACCGAAACACCGAACCAATAAATGGTCCGTCCAGATGGACACCATGATGAGTGGAGCTTAACATCTATGTTCCACCCAAATATTTCCCCATAAGGTATAATTAGAGCCATTTTCTTTGGAATTTGTGTGAACGCCGTTCAATACTTTGAGTAGGCAATATGCACCACGGGAAATATTGGTGGATATGCTTGCCTGATTTTTTATTTTTATTTATTTTTTTACTTTTTTTATCATAAAACTTATTTCACATTCAAATGTTTTTTGTCCAAATTGGCCCGCTGAAAAAATTTACCATTTAAACTAATTTTGTGATATTTTCCAAATAAATTCGACTTTCTAACAGCAAAACTTAAATCCTGCCTTGTTTGATTATTTGGCCATTGGTAAATTCTTTTATAGCAAAGTTTAACAAGTTTATACCACCATTACCACCTCAGGAATACCTAACTACATACATACCTACTTATTTTTCTGGGATGTGAGAAAATGAAATTTTCTGGGATGTGAGAAAATGAAATTTTAAACTTTGGAAAAAAAGGAATAATTCTAACTGTTTTAATTCAATTGCTTGTGTCACAAATATCGTTCTCCTATTAATACACCACGTTTCAATTTATGACTTGACCTGGACTCGAACCACCAACCTCCAGATCCACAGTACACCACGTTAACCACTACACCACTGAGGTAGGTATAGAGACAATATTGGGGGTATGGAAGGATTGTAACATATAAAACAGAAGGGAAAATTTAGCTTTAAAACCTTGAACTTTATAATCTCATAATCATTATGTAAATGTTAATAGGTGATACCATGATTCCTGTCTCTCTCCCTCTTTCACTATTCCCCTCTCTCTCTCTCCTTCCCTCTTCGTTTGTCTATTTCTCCTTCTCTCCCTTTCCCTATCTCTTTTTATCCTCCTCTTCCTCACTCTCTCTCTCCCTCTCTCTCTCTCTCTCTCTCTCTCTCTCTCTCTCTCTCGCTCTAGGTATTTCATTTTTCTTTCTCTTACTCCCCTGTGGTGATACCATAATGGAGCAGTTGCAAATGGGTAAAAAATATAAATAATTGGTCGATTCCCTATGTAAAAAGTTGGGAAAAATCCAAATCTGAGGTCAAAACTCCGAAAAAATAACTGTAAAAGGTCGAAAATTCAAATTTTATTTTCTACTCACTAGGCTGGCTATGACTTGTTTAGAATGTGATTCGTCGGCTGAGTGCCTAGAATCCTTTTAAAAAAAAGTTTATAAAGGGAACAACTGAGGTCTTATCGTCCCGAGATCGAAGAGAGAAGAAAGGTGGGATGGGAGAAAGCCAGTCGTTCCGAGAACGAACATCGTCTGTTTGGGATAAAATCTGCCCCGGGAGGGAATCGAACCCGCAACCTAGAGTAGCGTTTCTTGGAGTGCGGTACATACCTACTTGTAGTTGACCTATAAACTTTATCCTAAACAGATAAGGTTCGTTCTCGGAACGGATGGCTTTCTCCTATCCTGTGTTCCTTCTCTCTTGGATTTCGGGACGATGAAGTCCATCTGTATTAGCTACATCAGCTTGATAGTATTATAAACAGATAATACGACTAGCTACAGCCTACAGCACTGATATAAACAGATAATACTCGTAGGTACGACTAGCTACAGCTTACAGCGCTGACAAACAGATAATAGGATGTGTAATACGTACCTTAAAGTACATTATGATATTGTATACCTTGCGACCTATGAATAAAATGGAACGACCCTCTTGTACTCCTGTATGATGCTACGAGTAGCATTACTAGCAGTATCCTTTACCCCCGAGATAGCAATAAATGTTACAATTTGCAATCTTTTTCCCCGACAAAAAACACTGACAGGGTGTGAAAGAAGACATTCGATAGCAAAAACTGAGTTTTAGTTTTGGAACCATTGATTAGGAAATTAGGAATCAAAGGCTGGATTTCTTATATCCTGTCTTTCTTCTCTCTAGGGACGATAAGATCTCCGCTACAGTTTTTTCATAGTGAATAGCTTCCTATTGAGGACAACCCGACTCAAAGTTGGGACTTTGTCGAAAAATTAATAGCGCATTCTTAATAATAATAATAATAATATATTTACGGGACAAGCCCTTTTTACAAATCACAAACATTACAAAAACAACAATTAGTGAAAAAGGACAATTTAGCTGAAATATAAAGATAGAACCTTTTATTAGGTGGTTTCATAGAGGGAACTGTAGCAGCGAAGGTGTTATCGTCCCGAGAGAGAAGGAAAACTCATTTCTTCTCGACAGCGTCAGAGATTTTCCGCGCACCCTGTATATCAGAAGACTGCACTGTCAACCTGGGGCGCCAATAAAATACAAAAAGCGGAAAGATAAGAACAGATTAAGACTGCCATCGCTGTTCCGAGGGCAATTTAGACTGCCACGGGGGTAATTTAGAACTGGAATTAGCATTGGAATGGCAACCCTCTGCCTGGTCGTTAAGAGATGCAGATAGACTAGTTATAGCTGTTATAGACTATAGTTAGTAGTTAGGTATAGTTATAGTGAATAGTTAGTCAATTTAGACTGCCACGGGGGTAATTTAGAACTGGAATTAGCATTGGAATGGCAACCCTCTGCCTGGTCGTTAAGAGATGCAGATAGAATAATTATAGTTATAGAGAATAGTTACTGGGTGAATTGACCCCATTTCTTTTCATTTGTCATAGTGATTCCTCGTTCGTTGCTCCGAAGGAGTGATTATTCTAATTTTCTAATAGTGCTGATTTTTATTCTAATGCGAGTATGACCAAACAAGAGGGAGGAAGGGTGAATCTATTCTAATTCTAATAATATATTCTAATCTGAAATGGTGTAATATTTTTGGTGTAAAGTAATATTTTCTAATCTCTAATAACTTGTCTTTTATCACAGTAAGCGTGAAAACCTGATTATTTTGAATTTGATTTGGCAGTCAGCCTAGTTTTAGCATGGTTGGTAGCGCGTCTGCCTTGTAGGCGCTAGGCCGCGGGTTCGATTCCCGCCCGGGGCGAATTTTATCCTGAAGGGTTAAGGTTCGTACCTCGGAACGGCTGGCTTTCTCCTATCCTGTCTTCCTTCTCTCTTCGATTTCGGGACGTTAAGGCCTTAATAGTTTCAGTTCTCTCTATTGAAACCTCTCGAGAAAAGAAGAAAAAATACCTAAATAAAGATTTTATTCATAAATTAAACGAAAGTCGACCTTTGAATCAATTACGCAGTTGTTTTTTTCGTCCGTTAGGTAGCGCCACTATGCAAGCGCGCTAGCGGAGGAGCAGAAAGAACTGCGCAGAAACGTATGAACACATCAATGCGTTGCCTGCGAGGGAGCTTTGCTCGGGACATTCGATGTGACGTCATCGCCTACGGGAGCGTATGCGTGACGTCAAAGTTCTCGATTTACCGACATTTTTTTAATCGATTTATGTCGGGATCTAGAAGTCGAAGAAAAGGAAAAATTCCGTTGGTCATTTTTCCTGCTCTATGACCTTGAAACATCACCCAAGTAAGCGCAACTGATCTAATCATCTTTCTCTATTCCCCTCTCCCTATCCCTCTCTGTTTGTCTCTCTCCCTTCCTTCCCCTCTCTCTTTTTATCCTCCTCTCCCTTTCTCTCTTTTCCTCTCTTCCCCTCTCTCTCTCTCTCTCTCTCTCCTTTTCTTCCCCTTCCTCCGTAGCTCTCTCTTTCTCCTTCTGTTCCTCAGAAACCCCATCTCACTTTCTCTTCCTAATCTCTCTCTCCTCCACATCTTTCTTCCTTCTCCATTTCATTTTCCGTGCTTGTTTTATAAAGGTGTAGAAATCCGTTCTTATTATTCATAATATAGGTATGTGAACCCCATTTATTCCCCTAGGAAGCGCATTATTTTATTATAAACATGTTATACAGACATAGTGGTGTAAGTAGTTAACGCGGTGGATTCCGATTCTAAAGGTCGGTGGTTCAATTCTACCAAGTCATGAAATCGACAACGTTGAAATTCCTGAATTTCTCGTTACAAAGAGAAGAAATAAAGATGAAAATAGAAAAGTAATAAATGAATTATTTGGATCTAAACAAATGTATGTTAGGTATTGATTTTGTACATTTTTATTTTTTAATACATAATAAACTTCGAATTTACAGATTTATGTAAAACAGTGGAGTTAGCAATGTTATCTACATGTAAGCTATGTTGCACGTGGTTGATAATGTCGATATTCGGATGTGCAACACAGCCTCCTAGGAATGAAGATACAGCGTGTAACACATCATCATCTAGTTCACAATGCATACACTCCTGTATTAGAAATTAGAAGTGAGTACATCATATATAGACAGTATGTATGTAGAGGAGTGTATTGACGAGTGAGGATTTTGATCACTTCCTGAGCAGCACAGCCTCCTAGGAATGAAGATACAGCGTGTAACTCGCCTCCGCCATAGCGACATATTTCGTGCAGGTAGTCATCTTTGCTGAGAACACCACACCCCCACTCTGCTGTTAGCTTGGAGATGCAGGACTGTCAACAAAATCACAAATATGTACAAAATGAGAGAATTTATAAATGCTAGGGTTGACCAGAAGAAATTGGAGAAGAAAGAAACCTGATGAAGACATTGATGAAAAGAAAGATAAAGCTAGCGGGACATCTGCTGAGGCATAATGATTTCATCACTAATATACTGGAAGGGAAAGTAGAAGGAAGAAGACCGAGAGGTAGACCCAGGAAGTCCTACTTTGAAGACATCATGAAACTCATGGACTGCAACTCCTACAGTTAACTCAAGAGATCAGCTGAAAAATTCTTCTATTTCTAATCGCTTAGTAGACAGGTACTACTTAGGCTAAAAACAGAGTACAGAGGAGAGCATAGAGCATGGAACAGATAGAGGAAAGTGGCGATTGAGCTCTATGCTCTTTGCACTCCGCTCCACTCTGTGTTTAGACGTTGTGTCACTATTTAATTATTTTATAGGCCTTTAGGCTTTTAGCACAGTGGTAAGACGCTTATCGATGCCCACAGTTCTTGGTAAAGTCAAATATTTTGTGCGACAGATGGTCTAGCCAGCCTAGTTAGCTTGGAGAGCGTGTCTGCCTTGTAAGCGCAGGTTCGATTCCTGCCCAGGGCAGATTTTATCCAAAACAGAAAAATTACCTTCTATTACCTTTAGTTTAACTATATCAGGTTCTACTTGGTCATCATACTCCCCAGGATAAGTGTTGTGTTCCGTATAGAACTTATCTACACCTCGTAGCATCACGTGGTAGATTAGAAGACCATCTCCGTTCTCCAGTGCTTCTGATATTTGGCGAGCATTACTAGTTCTCGGGTCATACTCATCTGCTATACCTGAGGAAATGGAGGACAATCTATTTATTGAAATCTCATAACAAAGAAATTATATTTTGTTTGAATAAACCTATCTTACAAGAGGCCTTCCACTGGACAAAAGTTAACTGGACCACCTTTTAAATACAAAATATCTGTATGTACCTTGCAATAACTACTCATTAATCTATCATTTGTCAACTATGTGACAATTTTGGGTGCAATAGTCCTACATACTGGACTCCGCACACAGGAATTTCGTTAGAAAAGTCCCCCCTTTCAATGTCATGTAATGTGTCGATTTTCAACTATGCAAAAAAATGATCTTTTAAATTTTACAAGGAATTGATTTCACTTACACTCTGTTCCTAATCCAGTTGCATTGATGAGACAGATACGGGCACTCTCCAAGGCTGCTTGACCATGATCTCCCCATAACCTGGACAAAATAGTCAGAGGTAAGGAGGTAAATTGAATCTTTCATTTGCAAAAGAAAAGGTATTAAGGAAAAGATGTTTGCAAATTTGGACTTTTCTTAGTTAACAAAAGGGTTTGATTTCAAACAAGAGTAGGTAGGTTGAAATGATAAACATATACTTCTTCACTATTTGTAAAATATTCTGGGTTTTATTTACGTATTATTTTATAGTGGGTTTTATTTACATATTATTTTACGTTTTATGTGTATTTTTCTGTAATGCTGAAGATGCCTTCACCGGCGAAACTAGTCCGTAAAATGAAAATGAAATAAAAACCCAGAATATTTTACAAATAGTGAAGAGGTATATGTTTATCATTTCAACCTACCTAGTCAAGATGGACCTTCACAAAGTTACAGAATCTTCAATCTATCATTCAAACAAGAGACTCTGGCTACACAAAATGTAATTTTTTATTGAATCTATTCCAGCAAGTAGGCAAATACTTGTTTTTCTTGTAGGTAAGTGGTGATATTTGCACAAATGGCTTGTCCTAATATCCGAACACTCGGCCTGAGTAAGGTTAAAGTGAGTAGGCAGGTAATTTATTCCTGAATGGAGGGTGAAATCCCATGGTGTAGTGGTCACTGCACTTGCCTTGCACATCACTTACACGTTCCACGAATAACATGAATAAAGCTGGCATTTCTACAGAATAGTTTGACCTGAGCTTCAGTAATGGCTGAGCTAGGTTGGCCTAGTTGATGAAGCAACTGTTGTGCTCTACGGTAAATGACGTCCGCATCCCTACCAGCCTGATCACGGTATCTGAAAATAATTTGATATATAGGTCGACCAGATTTGGATAAGTCCTTCTATGGGTCTGTTCCTAATCCAGTTGCATTGATGAGACAGATACGGGCACTCTCCAAGGCTGCTTGACCATGATCTCCCCATAACCTGGACAAAACAATCAGAGGTAAGGAGGTAAATTGAATCTTTCATTTGCAAAAGAAAGGGTATTAAGGAAATAATGTTTGCAAATTTAGACTTTTCTTATTTAACAAAAGGGTTTGTTTTCAAACAAGAGACTCTGGCTACACAAATTGTAATTTTTTATTGAATCTATTCCAGCAAGTAGGCAAATACTTGTTTTTCTTGTAGGTAAGTGGTGATGTTAGCACAAATGGCTTCTCCTAATATCCGGACACTCAGCCTGAGTAAGGTTAAAGTGAGTAGGCAGGTAACTTATTCCTGAATGGAGGGTGGAATCCCATGGCGTAGTGGTCACTGCGCTCACCTTGCACGCGGGAGATCCGGGTTCAATTCCCGGCGGAGTAAAGAAATTTGTATCATGCAAATGATTGATTCCGTGACTGGCTGTTGTGGGGCCCACTCAGCCTCGTGAGGAAAATGAGTAGCTATGACATATAATGCACATAGCGACCGGTGCCAGCATGGTAGGTAAACACTGGATTTTAGGATTATTGAGATATAAAAAAAAAAAAAAAAAAAAAAAAAAAAAAAAAAAAAATTAGATAAAAACATACAAAAGTATGGAAGTTTATTAAGCTGTCGAGGTAGGACAGGTACCTAGTCCAACAGATGAAATTATTTTTTCTCCGAAGGCGAAATTTTCGGAAAATTGGGGCCGATTTCAACGTACTAAACAACATATTATTTGGACTCCGGGATTAAAGTAGTAACACACGCGAGACGAGAAATTTCACGACACGTCTCGCAAATTTTTCCACGTAAAAATTTCGAAACAAGGCGAGTAATTTCTTGTCTCGTCGTACATCACTAGACTTAAGGACTTTTCAGTTTCATCCCGGCAGTGTAAAAAGGGCACGTTCAATTTTATCCTAAACGAGATACATATTAGGTTACTTACTTCTGGGGCACGATAGAACCGGGATACCAAATAGGGAGTGATCTCGTTCTCATGAGACCAAGAGGCTGAACCAAAGTCACACAACTTGAGTACTAGTTTGCTTTCATTCACCTGGAGGAAAAAAACAAATTCAAATGGGGTTAGCACTTTAGATAAGATATTATTAGTAGCTCCAAAAATTAAAAAGGAAAATTATTCGCTTAAGAAGAGGATTTTGAAGTTGTGCTAATCTTGTCTTGGAGTCGAATTACCAGCCTCCAGATCCATAAAAACTCTGTGCAATATGATGTTTTCTAAGAAAATGATACCATAATATATTATGTATCTCTTCTAAGTAAATATATTTGCTAACTTTAAAGAAAACGTTATTTCTTCGTACTTACCAGTATATTGTCCGGCTTAATGTCCGCATGCAAAATGTTGGCCTGAGAAAATCCTACAATGCTGCAGTGAGCACCAAAGTTGTGAAATCTCCATCACTGAAAGCCAACAGCTATAAAGTGAATTAACCTCTGCAAACTAATAAAATTATGGTCTTACCTCAACTGTCTATCATATTTCTTTGACTTCTCTGACAACTCGGGTGACTTAGGGGCTGGTGAAGCCATACTTGCACAAACTTAGGAAAGTCTGTGATAAAAAGTTACAGCTATAGATATTATAGATAATGGAATAACTGGTTAAAAAACTTTCACAGGAAATTCCGGAATAAGAGATTAAGGATTAAGAGTAAGAGCTAAAGTTCACCAAAAATCCAGGTTTTCTCCTTTTCACTCCTTCAAAAATTTGCTTTTTGAGTTTTTCCGATTTTTAAAAATTTGGCGCCATTCGGTTGAAAAATGTTTGAAAGGTCCGTTTACACGCAACGAGTTTTGCTCAAAAACATTAACCCTTTCGTAACCCAAGGATGTTTTTGGTGATTACTGGGTAATACTTGGGTATTTTTAGAATTTAGTGAATTTACATAGGTAATTATCATACTGGATTAGAGGATCAAACCTTTATATTGTAGGCAGTCTCCGAAATAAACCACTAAGAAAAAGACTTGTCACTAGATGCCTAGATGGCTATCAAATTTAAAACCATGGTGAAAACAGAAATCAAAGCATGGAATCCAAAACCATGCTTTACCACTCTTACCTACACCACTTTAATAAGAAAAAGTCCAAAGAAAGGGTGATTTAGCTAAAAAACTAAACAGGACAGCCAGCCTAGTTAGCTTAGTTGGTAGTGCGTCTGCCTTGTAAGCGCTAGGCCGCGGGTTCGATTCCCGCCCGGGGCGGATTTTATCCTTATGAGATAATGTTCGTTCTCGGAACGGCTGGCTTTCTCCTATCCTGTCTTCCTTCTCTCTTCGATTTCGGAACGATAAGACCTCAGCAGTTACAGTTCCTCTGTCAAACCTCTTAAAAAAAAAAAATAAGCAGGACAAAGAAAGAAACGCTATGTACGTATTTATGAATTTTGAATATCACAAAACATTTTGTATTTTTTAATAAGACTAACTAAATATCATACAAAAGGATATAGGTTCCATATCTACACAATGGTAAAATGAATTGTTTTACTTAGACTTCTGTGTCATGGCCAAAGCACATCATAAGTTCGACCATTAAATTTTAATGAACCTGGACTTTGTGGTTATGAATAAGGCTAGACTAGGCTAGGCTAGGCTATGAGAAGAGAAAATGAAGGATAATTGATTTTTGAAAATATATAATTTAATATCTAATTTCATGGACTGCCTAGCCTAACCCTGTTCATATTCTTTATCGCCTTCTCCCGTGTTCAGACGGGGTCGGCGTTTTTCGTCAGCATCTCAATCAGCCCTACGGTGATTGCTTTTGGCTGAGAATTGGTTTTGGCTACAGAGGCTTTTACAAGTGGATGCCCTTAGCACTCAACCTTGGCTATTTCTTTAACCGGACATTGCAAGCTGGTATTCTTTCTATTTATATTTTCCGGACCTTACATTTGGAACACAGAAAAAGTATCAGAAAATCGAGGCCGATTTCAACGTACTACTAAACGGCATCATTGAAACTGCAGGATTAAAGGGACTTTCCAGTCTGATTCTGGCAGTATAAAAAGGGGATGTTCTATTACTTTCTATTACTACAGTTATAGCGAAGAAACAAATTCAATATATACTAGTACTGAGAAAGTATTTCAATCGGTCCAAATTTTCAAAATCGGGAAATGGGTGGAAATATCCGTTTTGGAGTCCTCTGATTCCAAAAAGTGGTTTTAAGCCGATGGTCTGTACGTATGTTTTTATTTGAAAGAGGCTTTAAGGTACTTACCTCTGGGGCACGATAGAACCGAGACACCAAATAGGGAGTGATCTCGTTCTCATGAGACCAAGAGGCTGAACCAAAATCACACAATTTGAGTACCAGCTTGCTTTCATTTACCTGGAGGAAAAAACAAATTCAAATTGGGTTAGTAATTTAGAATTAGGTTAGATTAAATTGTTAACTCGCCCAATTTTAACAGTATTAAAAGGATCAAGATGATTGGCAGACTTGGGAAGTTCTCTACAATATTGGGAGCAAAAGAAGTTACTTCGAAATATTTTCAATTGTATTAAGATTGAGGCAAAAATGGTTCCCTGATACTTGTCGCTGAATTTTATGATGTGACTTGGAATCGAATCACCAGCCTCCAGATCCAAAGTATTCACGCTAACCACTAAATGACTGAGGTTCGCTATTTATTTGTTCGAGTATGACATGTGGTTTTTACTCTTTTTTTCCCCAAGGCCACATGTCTTCAAAAAAAGTACCTATATATTTATGTCTTCTGAATAAATATATCTTGTAAGCCAATAAAAATGTCTTCTAAGAAACCCTCCATGAAATTCCCTGACTTTTCCCGGTTTTCCAGTCTGGTAGACACCCTGTTATTTGTTCGAGTATACATGTGGTTTTTACTCTTTTTCCCCCCAAGGCCACATGTCTTCAAGAAAAGAAAAAAGTACCTATATATTTGTGTCTTCTGAATAAATATATCTTGTAAGCCAATAAAAATGTCTCCTAAGAAACCACCATTTGTTCGTACTCACCAGTATATTGTCCGGCTTAATGTCCGCATGCAGAATGTTGGCCTTGCGCAGGAGTTTCAGCGCCAGGAACAGCTGCTGGCTATACGAGCGCACCGCCTTCACATGCAATCCCACATCCTTGCCATACTTCTTCAGTACCTCGCGCAGATTCATACTAAGCGGCTCGAACACCATACAGAGGTGATTCTTGTGGAAGAAGTGCCGGAAGAGGCGTAAACAGTGAAAGCGGTCGTCGGCGTCCGCGTCGTTCAACTTCTTGAGAACCTCGAGCTCTTTCAGTCCCGTCTTGTGCCTGTCGGGGATGGAAGAGGGAGTCGGAGAAAGCCGAGATTGGTCGGAGATGAACGAAATTCAGCGAAGATTGTCGATGTTCAACGAAGTTCGGCGGAGATTGGCGGGTTGGGATTGGAGTTTGACGAAGTGAGATCGGAGACGAAGAGCGTTGATAGAGCGAACATTGACGGGGATAAACGATGATTACCGATGTTGATCGGAGTTCGGCGAAGATTGACGAAGAGGAGCGTTGATTACCGATGTTCCACGAAGTTCAGCGAATATCGACGGAGATGAAGGAAGCGGTTTCCGAGTTGGAGAGAAGGGTGGTGATTGGGGGGGAGAGAAAACACACAAGATTAAATAGTAGAGTGTTCCGAGGGGGGGTAAATGTGATCGGAGAGAATTGATTAGACAATATTTCCGTAATGGAAATGAGTCGGAAGCAAAATGAGAAAGGAAATTGAGGGAGAGAGAATGGGAGAGGGAGGTAGAAAAAGTAAAAGACAAAGAAGAAAATCACTGTGCACCTTCGCCAAAGCAATTGTTAATTCGTTTATTCCGTTTTCCAAACAAGGGTTGGGACATCGAGACGAAAACATCGATGTTCGATACATCGATGTTTTTAAACTTCGATATATCGAGTATCCGATGTATCGTAATCAAAAACATCGATGTTGACATCGATGTTTTTGTTCCGATGTATCGATGTTTTCAAAACATCGATGTCGATGTCCCAACCCTAAGGAAAATGAGTAGCGTATAATATAAATGCGCACAACTTATTGGGAACCGAAACAAGCTCAGAGAAGCTGTGAAATCCACAAACAAACTAAAATCAATAACTTCCACCACAGCAAGACCCAACAGCAAGTGGTCTGAGGAGAGAAAGGCCGACCATTCTTCTAGGATGAAGATATACTGGCACAAGAGAAAGCAAAAACCATAGAGTTGAGAATTCCGTGGTCCTTTGAGGCCGAAACGAACCAAAAAAAAAAAAGTAGCCTACTGCTGGAGTAAAGGGAATTTTCAGTCCTATGCGAGCAGTATAAATAAGCACTATTATTATTACTTTTATCTCATTCACAGCGTGGACTATGCAGGCGAGAACTTCGTCCGATTCTCCGGTGATACCAGGAAGCATGCTACCGCTCAGCTATTCGCGTGGGAAGCATACGAGAAGGGAGTGGATGTCCATGTGCTGGCAGAACCCACCAAACTGGAACTCCTCAAGAAGGAATACGAGGAGAAGAAGGAGGAGTTCAAGAAGGAGGTGTCCTCGAGTGTGATTGATAAGTATGGGGGAGCTGAACATCTGCAGGCACCTCCTAAAGCGTTGCTCCTGGCACAGACAGAGGACTATGTTGAGTATTCACGCTATGGGAAAGTTATCAAGGTACGTACAGCCTTTTTTTCTTTCTTTTACGTATTCGTTTGGTCGTTTCTTTATTAGGTATACTATTTTTTATCAAGTCCCAAATCTTAAAGAAATTTCCTGTACGTATGAAACGTGCTCCCCAAATTTCATTAAGTTTGAGTTACCTGCCTCGGTCGTGTAGTGGTCAAGACGCTCGTCTGGTAAACAGAAGGGCGTGGGTTCAATCTCAACCGAGTTATGGAAGTTTGTCCTCGACATTTTTCAGATTTTGACCACAATATTGGTAGTTAAAGGGACTCTTTAGTCCTATTCGACAAAAAAAAAAAAAAAAAAAAAAAAAAAAAAAAAAAAAAAAAAAAAACTGAATCGGTTTAATTCCAAGTAAATGGGTGTATAAGAAGAATAAAACTATCTCATTTCTTCTTAGCACCGAAAAAATGAATTTTCAACTAGGTACTCCATCTATATCCGATTTCTCCTTAGTATATGTAGGTACCAACTTTTAGGAATAGCCATAATACACCTTTGGTCATAGTATCAATTTTAGCCATATTTTGAACTTTACGAAGCCATAAAAAGGTAAAAATAGAACTGATTTTGACTTAAAGTGAGAAAAAAAGATTTGATTGGACTAAAAATCTAATTATTTATCAACTTTACGAATAGCCATAAAAGGTAAGGAAAAAAGATTTGATTAGACTTAAAATCTAATTATTATCTTACGAGTGTTGGAACTTGTGTTGGTGGGAGGGGGTCTGGCAACGAGTGGAGCGGGGATTTATTTTATAATTTAAACTTCTCTCCTCAAATTTATTTATTGAGGAAGCTCAGCACGCCCGCCACAAACCACAACACACCTGCAAAATTCAAAACAATGACACGAAATAGAGTTTGGACCTTGGGGAACATTTGGAGAAAAACTTGTGAAGATATTCTAAAAAAAATAAAATAAAAATAAAAAATTCAAGTACTACTTACCTAGGTACCTACTTTTTCAATATTAAAAAACCTAACCCTGCTTTTTTTTCAATACAGACATTCGGGTGAAAACTATTTGAATGTGAAGGGATGGTTTGAGTTTCCAATTCCAACACTTTATCCAAAGAGAAAACTTAAATAAAGAACTTTTATTGCCGGGTCCACAAAGTGAATTTAAACTCCGTTGAAGTTAAACTCTTAGATTAACCAATTTAATTGGCTGTTTTTTTTTTTTTTTTTTTTTTTTTTTTTTTTTGTAATCAACTTCTTAGTCCAAAAATTAAAATTCAACGGAGTTCAATCTGTTTATACTCACATTGAGTGTTAACTATTTATATTGTTTAACCAACAATGAAAATTAGGTAATACTATTTTGTTCACTACTTCTACCGTAGGATTACCTATAGCGCTGTACTAGGCCTTGAATTTTCTTCTTCCAATATTCTTTTCACCTGAAAAACCCGGATAGAAAGTTTCGTGAATTTTCGTTATTTACTATAATTTCACAAAAAAGTTATTCAGATTTGTTTCTTAGTAGGAAAAACCAATAAAAAATTGTTTGATACTCTCTGAGTAAATAGTTAAAATTCCAAATTATACCTACTTATTAGACATATCTACCAACTTTTATATTAGACATATCTTAATTCTACGATTGAGATAATAACCAAAAAAAGATTAGAAAAGATCATGCAAGAAATTAAGTAAAGGGTGAACCCAAAAAACATTGAAAGCTACTTATACGAAATCTTACCTCTTTACAAAAGACTTTACGCCACGACAAGCGAGAATTGAAATAAAAGTGCAGACCAAATACATCTTACGGGGCTTCTAGGGGAAATAATAAAAGTGAGATTAGTATCAAGAAACATGGGACATTATTTAAATCTAAGTTTCTAAAAAGGGCTCAAGCTTTAAGAAGACCATTTTTCTCAAAACTCAATTTTCATCTTTAGACCCTTCTTGAACAGAACCTTTATTAAGTGTCAGTTGGGGGGGGGGAGTGGGGACGAAAGGAGCTTTTTTTAATGTGGGGAAGGTAGAAGCACTATCTTACATGATAAACATCTTTTATCTTCTGAAATGAACATCTTCCATGAAGTTTTAAGTAATTGAACTTTGCATAGGGCTCTACAAGTTTGTCAAAGACAGAGAGGAAATGGGGATAAGAGAAAAGAGGAGACATAGAGGCTCGAACAAGCCAGTTTCAGTTCCCTCTATCAAACCTATTAAAAAAAACTGATCTCTTACATGATTAATATCTTTTAACTTCTGAAATGAACATCTTCCATGAAGTTTAAAATAATTGAACTTTGCATAGGGGTGTACAAACATAAGTTTGTCAAAGACAGAGAGGAAATGGGGATAAGAGAAAAGAGGAGACATAGAGACTTGAACAAGTGGGGCCCGTCCCTCCGGGAATTTTTCGATCTTGGTTAAAGAAAATCAGTATTTATGTACCTAAGTACCTATTTTGTTTAATATTCAGTTTATTATTATTCTTAATTTGATTTTTGATTTTATTGATTTTACTTTCATGTAATGATTTAAAATCAAGACTAGAGCCCGTTCTCCCTTGATTCCCAATATAATGTTTAAGTCACCCATGCAGTCCCGTCTTGTGCCTGTCGGGGATGGAAGAGGGAGTCGGAGAAAGCCGAGATTGGTCGGAGATGAACGAAATTCAGCGAAGATTGGCGAAGTGAGATAAACGAAGATTGTCGATGTTCAACGAAGTTCGGCGGAGATTGGCGGGTTGAGATTGGCGTTTGACGAAGTGAGATCGGAGACGAGGAGCGTTGATTGAGCGAACATTGACGGGGATAAACGATGATTACCGATGTTGATCGGAGTTCGGCGAAGATTGACGAAGTGAGATCGGAGAGGAGCGTTGATAACCGATGTTCCACGAAGTTCAGCGAATATTGACGCAGATGAAGGAAGCGGTTTCCGAGTTGGAGAGAAGGGTGGTGATTGGGGGGGGAGAGAAAACACACAAGATTAAATAGTAGAGTGTTCCATGGGGGGGAAATGTGATTGGAGAGAATTGATTAGACAATATTTCCGTCATGGAAATGAGTCGGAAGCAAAATGAGAAAGGAAATTGAGGGAGAGAGAATGGGAGAGGGAGGTAGAAAAAGTAAAAGACAAAGAAGAAAATCACTGTGCACCTTCGCCAAAGCAATTGTTAATTCGTTTATTCCGTTTTCCAAACAAGGTAGAAAAAGTAAAAGACAAAGAAGAAAATCACTGTGCACCTTCGCCAAAGCAATTGTTAATTCGTTTATTCCGTTTTCCAAACAAAGACCCTTTTTTTCTGTACAAGGTGCAAAATAACTTTCATGTTTTAAAAAACTAAAAGAAATCTATTAAAGTAAAATGTATTGGCCTGCACTTTTTTCTCAACAATAGACATAAAAGAAGGTAAGTAAGAGGTTAAGAATTAAAATATTTCGTACTGTAGGTAGGTACTTAATAATTTTGCTACTTTCTTTCAATCCATAAAAAAAATATCAATTTTCGAACCAATCAGGCGCATATTCCTCAAATATATGATGGTATAGTTACTGGGTGAATTGACCCCATTTCTTTTCATTTGTCATAGTGATTCCTCGTTCGTTGCTCCGAAGGAGTGATTATTCTAATTTTCCTTTAGTACATGATGATGATGTGATGGGGTTGACCAACTCGGGATTAAGATGAAACGAGGATTTTCCTGTACTTAATACCGAGATCAACCTCGGATTGAACTCAACCTCGACCTAACAGGGTCGAAATATTTAAGAAAAATTCTTCTATTTCTAATCGCTTAGTAGATTGGTAGGTACTACTTACGCTAAAGACAGAGAGTGTAGAGGAGAGCATAGCGCATAGAGCATCGAACAGATAGAGGAAAGTGGCGACAGAGCTCTATTAGACAAATGCTTTCTTTATTTGGTAACAAAGCATTACAGTTTAATACAATGAAATCCAATGGACGGACAAAATAAGCAACGAAAGAGTACTACAGATGGCAGGAGAAAGGAGGCAGATGTGGAGAATGCTCCAAGAAAGAAGACACAAGTGGATATAGACACAACGAGTTCATGGTGTCAATAATCGAAGGAAGAAGGCAAGGTCATCAAGGAAGAGGAAGGCCCAGATCTAGCTGTATCAACCAAATTATCAAACATGCCGGATGCAGCTCATACACCCAAATGAAGGAGAAGTCATTGAATAGAATAGAGTGGAGGACTATAAACCAATCCCTGAATTGATAGAATATGATGATGATGATGATGACAAGGAAAAGCAGGTATAACAATAAAGTACCTATAACTTACCTTTAGTTTAACTATATCAGGTTCTACTTGATCATAAAAAAAAAAAAAAAAAAAAAAAAAAAAAAAATACAGAAATACAAGATTATTAATGATTGTTAAATATTTACAGACAACCATTTATTGAAAATTTAATTTACAATGACTTACCTTTAGTTTAACTATATCAGGTTCTACTTGATCATCATACTCCCCAGGATAAGTGTTGTGTTCTGTATAGAACTTATCTACACCTCGTAGCATCACGTGGTAGATTAGAAGACCATCTCCGTTCTCCAGGGCTTCTGATATTTGGCGAGCATTACTAGTTCTCGGGTCATACTCATCTGCTATACCTGAGGAAATGGAGAACAATCTATTCATTTAAATCTCATAACAAAGAAATTATATTTTGCTTGAATAAACCTATCTTACAAAAGGCCTTCCACTGGACAAAAGTTAACTGGGCCACCTTTTAAATACAAAATATCTGTATGTACCTTTATGCAATAACTACTCATTTCATTTAAATCTCATAACAAAGAAATTATATTTTGCTTGAATAAACCTATCTTACAAAAGGCCTTCCACTGGACAAAAGTTAACTGGACCACCTTTTAAATAGAAAATATCTGTATGTACCTTTATGCAATAACTACTAACTAATCTATCATTTGCCAACTATGTGACAATTTTGGGTGCAACAGTCCTACATACTGGACTACGCACACAGGAATTTCGTTAGAAAAGACCCCCCATTTCAATGTCATGTAATGTGTCGATTTTCAACTATTCAATAAAAATGATCTATTAAAACTTTCAAGGAATTGATTTCACTTACATGTTCCACGAATAACATGAATAAAGCTGGCATTTCTACAGAATAGTTTGACCTGAGCTTCAGTAATGGCTGAGCTAGGTTGGCCTAGTTGATGAAGCAACTGTTGTGCTCTACGGTAAATGACGTCCGCATCCCTACCAGCCTGATCACGGTATCTGAAAAAACAACAGAGTAAAGCAATCAGGAAAACGCCAAATTCAAACTTGCTTCTTTGATCAGAAACTCGGAGTTACAGCCAGCCTAGGATAGCGCGTCTAAATTACAAGTGTTAGGTCGTGGGTTCAATTCCCGTCCGAGGCGAATTTTATCCTACCTAAACAGATAAGGTTCGTTCTCGGAACGGCTTGCTTTCTCCTATCCTGTCTTCCTTCTCTCTTCGCTTTCTGGACGATAAGACTTTAGCAGTTAGGTACAGTTCCCTCTATAAAACTCAAAAAAAAAACTCACAATATTACACACTAAATGCTAAATCATCGAGTTGAAACTTAGATCTCGCTTTTTTATGGGTTTCTTTTAGATGCCAGTGTTCTCCTGTAGGAGCTCTTCCACCCAACCACACTTGTTCAAATAGTGAAAGGCACCTATGTTACTTACAACTGTTGTAGAGCTATATACCGGGTGGTATCAGCCGTCATGTCCGGTAGAGACCCTCGCAGCGGCAGATTCCCGTTGCCTTCATTGTCCACGAAGTCTTTTACCGCCTTGGCAAGAATCCAGAACGGTTCACTCTGTAATGCAAATAAAAGAATATTTAATTGTGTTAAGCATATTTAAATGCTTGTCACAAATATCGTTCCCCGATTACTACACCTAGATAAATTTTATGACTTGACTTGGACTCGAACCACCAATCTCCAGATCCAAAGTCCAACGCGTTAACAACTGCACCACTGAGGTTGGTTTCTGTAAGGCAAATATCTCATGTCAAAACTGAGCTCTTGCATCAGTGCTTCTCAAAGTTGTTGCCACCGCCACCGCGGCACACTTTTCAAGACTCCAATCTTCCCGCGGCACACCCCCCATCCCAGCTCATAAATGTTTTGTAAGAGTGAACATAAATGCTCTTTCAATAGCGCCACAGGTATTTTTTTTCAATTGGGCCTGCGGTCTTTCTTCATCTCAGCAGTATTCTGATTTTTCTCTACAAAAAATAAAAAAAGGGGGGGGGAGAAAAAACAGATCTCCCAGGGCGACCTTGCGGCACACATTTTGAGAAGCACTATCTTACATGATAAACATCTTTTATCTTCTGAAATGAACATCTTCCATGAAGTTTTAAGTAATTGAACTTTGCATAGGGGTCTACAAGTTTGTCAAAGACAGAGATGAGATGGGGATAAGAGAAAAGAGGAGACATAGAGACTTGAAAAAAGCTTGCCTTATGTCTTTATGTCAACTAAAGAAAATATGTATAAAATAAATATAAACATGTACAACTAAAACATAAGGTCTCATTTTATTTACTCTTCTGCAGTAGAAGATCGAGTCAAGGGGAAAATTGAAAAGGGGGAAAGGAAAGATGAGTTTTCTTATGTTTATTTTTCCTATGTAAATAAGCTTTAAATTAAAAGTAAGATAGCAAGTAGGCAGGCATATGTTGTAAAGACAAATAAAACTAAGCAATCGACAGAGAGCTAATAACTAAACCAGGTGTAGGAAAAGAATATAAAGGATTCTTGAAGACATGATTGGGCCCAAATGTATCGAGAAAAATTACTTTTTTTTCGAAGAATTTTCTGCCAAAATCAATCTCCGCCTCCGTGGCCCAGTGGGTATCACACTAGGATTACACGCCGGAGGTTCCGGGTTCGATTCCCGCCGGGGTCGAAGTTTTTTTCGGATCTGTGCTTAGAGTTGGGGGTGCACTCAGTATTAGTACTTACCTTAGACGTTAGATTAACACAGGCATTGTCATTGAGTATACTGGCAACACTGGAAGGTACTGTGGTCGGTATTAGGGCAAAGTTCACAGCTTTCATTGCTTCCTCGAAATTCTCTTCAGAGAGCGGGATTCCGTTTTCATCTTTGCGAATTCCTAAAAAAGAAGAGGGTATTTAGTTAGTACATAGTCTAATTAGATTAACACAGGCATTGTCATTGAGTATACTGGCAACACTGGAAGGTACTGTAGTCGGTATTAGGGCAAAGTTCACAGCTTTCATGGCTTCCTCGAAATTCTCTTCAGAGAGCGGGATTCCGTTTTCATCTTTGCGAATTCCTAAAAAAAAGAAGAGGGTATTTAGTTAGTACATAGTCTAATAGATAGAGAAGTTCAAGATGGGCTTACCTTGCAATAATTAGGGTAAACGATTTTTTTTTTTTTTTTTTCATAGTACTTAAATAAACAAAAACTAGACAGAAGGTATATCTAGGTAGTACAACGCCTTCCTCCTTAGACAAGTTAGTCCGGTAGGGAAGAGTTTATACGAAAGTTAGTCCGGTTGACCTCAACAGTTAAGTACCTATTCTGGGTTTAATTGAAAGATCTTTCTGTGCTGTTCAGGCAGGATAAACCAGCACGATATCTAGTAAAATAAAAATAATTTAATAAATAAAAATAGATCTAATATTCCCACCTGATCGAATCAATTCTCGCAGGTGATATTTTTTTTTTTTTTTTTTTATAGGATCGTTAAGTACCTATTCTGGGTTTAATTGAAAGATATTAGAGATCTTTCTGTGCTGTTCAGGCAGGATAAACCAGCACGATATGTAGTAAAATAAAAATAATTTAATAAATAAAAATAGATCTAATATTCTCACCTGATCGAATCAACTCTCGCAGGTTTTGCTTCTCCTTGTAGTTCTTGGGTAAATCTTGAGTATTGTTCTGCGATTGCCACAGCTTCAAATACTTGTACAAGATAACTAGGTATGGGATATGCATATGATCCTTCACCTGGGAAATATAGAAGATTGAATTTAAACGAGGCAGTCAAACAAACTATAAAGGACCTTACAGATTGACCATTTTGTAAAAATTAGAGAGCTTTATTCTAACAATGGTAGGTTGTCTTCTTGAAGCGCACAATATTTTAGGTCAAACTTTTCACCGTGGCCCTTTAAAAAGATTTTACTCGGGACTCAAGGAAGGTATTGAATGTTCCTAGACTTTATGACCCCCTCTATAAAGGGAATTCCCTAGTCTAACCACAAGTGCAGATCAAAATAAACCTGAGTCCTGTGCCTTGAAGGTCTGAGTGTGAGTGGAGATGGTAGGTTGTCTTCTTGAAGCGCACAATATTTTAGGTCAAACTTTTCACCGTGGCCCTTTAAAAAGATTTTACTCGGGACTCAAGGGAGGTATTGAATGTTCCTAGACTTTATGACCCCCTCTAAAAAGGGAATTCCCTAGTCTAACCGCAAGTGCAGATCAAAATAAACCTGAGTCCTGTGCCTATGTGCCTTGAAGGACTGAGTGTGAGTGGCAGAAAAATGTTTATATCTAGGTGTCTCAGACGGTCTGACAGACCTCGGTCTGAAGCTTTTCCCGCCACACACGTTCTGTCAGACAGTCTGAGTGATAGTGATGGACATTGTGTTTTACAGAAATTATTTCGTACTCACCTCCAAGCTGTCCAGGTCTATACTATCTACATATTGAATCAGAGAGGGCCAGGGTTTATCCAGCCTGAGATCATTTATATCTAGGTGTCTCAGACGGTCTGACAGACCTCGGTCTGAAGCTTTTCCCGCCACACACGTTCTGTCAGACAGTCTGAGTGATATTGATGGACATTGTGTTTTACAGAAATTATTTCGTACTCACCTCCAAGCTGTCCAGGTCTATGCTATCCACATATTGAATCAGAGAGGGCCAGGGTTTATCCAGCCTGAGATCGTGTCTCAGACGGTCTGACAGACCTCGGTCTGAAGCTTTTCCCGCCACACACGTTCTGTCAGACAGTCTGAGTGATAGTGATGGACATTATGTTTTACAGAAATTATTTCGTACTCACCTCCAAGCTGTCCAGGTCTATACTATCCACATATTGAATCAGAGAGGGCCAGGGTTTATCCAGCCTGAGATCGGGATTAGTGTTATCAGGGTGAGATTCTATAATAGTGTGTTCACTGATTTGTAGCCGAATACTCCCTATGAAACCGTAGCTCCTACAGGCAAGAAGTGGAATGTTCAAACTCCATAGGGTTTTTGACAGTTCAATCAGGGTCCTGAAAATGATGAGATACAGATACAATCAGAAAAAAAAAACATAGTGTTATCAGGGTGAGATTCTATAATAGTGTGTTCACTGATTTGTAGCCGAATACTCCCTATGAAACCGTAGCTCCTACAGGCAAGGAGGGGAATGTTCAAATTCCATAGGGTTTTTGACAGTTCAATCAGGGTCCTGAAAATGATGAGATACAGATACAATCAGAAAAAAAAACGTTAATTTTTGCCCATCTGATGAAAAATGACATGACTTGGACTCAAACCACCAAACTCTGGATCTCATATCCACTGCACTAACCACTATACAATCAAGTGAATCAAGGTTGATTGCAATGTAGCACAGAGTTTCATTATTACCAAAGAAAGCAGTGAGACAACTATGAATACTTACGTCTCTGGCAAATTGGTGCTGATCACCATATGAAAGGACTGGAAGAAGTTTGGATCATTGGCCATCAGGACCTGGGGGTTTTCATCAACAAAATCTCCCTGACAATCTGGATTCAATTCTAGGAGGAGCTGAGTTGCCACTTCAGCTCGGGATTTACCAATACTGTCTACATCAAGGAAGAAACTGGGGAGGGACAAAATAGGACAATTGGTGCTGATCACCATATGAAAGGACTGGAAGAAGTTTGGATCATTGGCCATCAGGACCTGGGGGTTTTCATCAACAAAATCTCCTTGACAATCTGGATTCAATTCTAGGAGGAGCTGAGTTGCCACTTCAGCTCGGGACTTGCCAATGCTGTCTACATCAAGGAAGAAACTGGGGAGGGAAAAAATAGGACCAAATATCAATAAACAAAAGAAAATGAAGAGAAAAGTGGAGAATCTTCTGAAAATTGAAGAAAAAAAAAAAAAAATAAGTAAATCAGTTTTAATTAACCACAAGTGGTTAGAAATTTAACCAAATTTTAATGGGTTTCTCTTTGAAATGTCTTTTTTTTTTCAAGTGCAAGTAAAAATGGTCTAAGGGTTGATATTATATTGTTCTTCTCACTTGGTTCCCAAATCTTGTTCGGAAATTTTCTCTCCATCAATGATCGTAAAGGATCCAACTCCTGGCAAGACAAGGGATTTGAGTATTTCTGTTCCTAATCCAGTTGCATTGATGAGACAGATACGGGCACTCTCCAAGGCTGCTTGACCATGATCTCCCCATAACCTGGACAAAATAGTCAGAGGTAAGGAGGTAAATTGAATCTTTCATTTGCAAAAGAAAAGGTATTAAGGAAAAGATGTTTGCAAATTTGGACTTTTCTTAGTTAACAAAAGGGTTTGATTTCAAACAAGAGTAGGTAGGTTGAAATGATAAACATATACTTCTTCACTATTTGTAAAATATTCTGGGTTTTTATTTCATTTTCATTTTACGGACTAGTTTCGCCGGTGAAGGCATCTTCAGCATTACAGAAAAATACACATAAAACGTAAAATAATATGTAAATAAAACCCACTATAAAATAATACGTAAATAAAACCCAGAATATTTTACAAATAGTGAAGAGGTATATGTTTATCATTTCAACCTACATTCCCGGCGGGGTCAAGAAATTTGTATCATCCAAATGATTGATTCCGTGACTGGCTGTTGCGGGGCCCACTCAGCCTTGTGAGGAAAATGAGTAGCTATGACATATAATGCACATAGCGACCGGTGCCAGCATGGTAGGTAAACACTGGATTTTAGGATTATTGAGATATTGAGAAAATCCTACAATGCTGCAGTGAGCACCAAAGTTGTGAAATCTCCATCACTGAAAGCCAACAGCTATAAAGTGACAATAACCTCTACAAACTAATAAAATTATGGTCTTACCTCAACTGTCTATCATATTTCTTTGACTTCTCTGACAACTCAGGTGACTTAGGGGCTGGTGAAGCCATACTTGCACAAACCTAGGAAAGTCTGTGATAAAAAGTTACAGCTATAGATAATGGAATAACTGGTTAAAAAACTTTCACAGGAAATTCCGGAATAAGAGATTAAGAGCTAAAGTTCACCAAAAATCCAGGTTTTCTCCTTTTCCTTTTCACTTCTTCCTTCTTCAAAAAATTCAAAAATTTGCTTTTTGAGTTTTTCCAATTTTTAAAAATTTGGCGCCATTCGGTTGAAAAATGTTTGAAAGGTCCGTTTACACGCAACGAGTTTTGCTCGAAAACATTAACCCTTTCGTAACCCAAGGATGTTTTTTTCGTCTTTAGGTGATTACTGGGTAATAGGTATTTTTAGAATTTACATAATTTTATTGTCATACTGGATTAGATGATCAAACCTATACATTGGAGGCAGTCTCCGAAATAAACCACTAAGAAAAAGACTTGTCACTAGATGGCTATCAAATTTAAAACCATGGTGAAAATAAAAATCAAAGCATGGAATCTGGAATCCGAAACCATGTTTTACCACTTACCTACACCACTTCAATAAGAAAAAGTCCAAAGAAAGGGTGATTTAGCTAAAAAAATAAACAGGACAGCCAGCCTAGTTAGCTTAGTTGGTAGTGCGTCTGCCTTGTAAGCGCTAGGCCGCGGGTTCGATTCCCGCCCGGGGCGGATTCCTGATGGGATAATGTTCGTTCTCGGAATGGCTAGCTTTCTCCTATCCTGTCTTCCTTCTCTCTTCGATTTCGGGACGATAAGACCTTAGCAGTTACAGTTCCCTCTGTCAAACCTCTTAAACAAAAAAAATAGAAAGTAATAAACAGGACAAAGAAAGAAACAAACGCTAAGTACGTATTTATGAAATTTGAATATCACAAAACATTTTGTATTTTTTAATAAGACTAACTAAATATCATACAAAAGGATATAGGTAGGTATTATAGGTTCCATATCTACACAATGGTAAAATGAATTGTTTTATTTAGACTTCTGTGTCATGGCCTAAGCACATCATAAGTTCGACCATTAAATTTTAATGAACCTGGACTTTGTGGTTATGAATAAGGCTAGACTAGGCTAGGCTAGGCTATGAGAAGAGAAAATGAAGGATAATTGATTTTTGAAAATATATAATTTAATATCTAATTTCATGGACTAGCCTAACCCTGTTCATTTTCTTTATCGCCTTCTCCCGTGTTCAGACGGGGTCGGCGTTTTTCGTCAGCATCTCAATCAGCCCTACGGTGATTGCTTTTGGTTGAGAATTGGTTTTGGCTACAGAGGCTTTTACAAGTGGATGCCCTTAGCACTCAACCTTTGCTATTTCTTTAATCGGACATTGGAAGCTGGTATTCTTTCTATTTACAGTCCGCCAGCCAGACTATTCATCTGTCTAATTTGAAGTCGAAGAATGAACTTATTCGTCTAAAACACTCTGAAATCATTTTTGTTGGTTGGTCTAATTTATTTTTCTAACTATAGTACAGCGGTCGCCAACCTTTCTGATCCGCGATCTATACAAATGTTTGGGAGAGCCTTGGCGGGCGCCCTATAGTCTGGAATTCTGGAATACAATATACAACCTTTTTGACCAATATGCGAGAGCCTTGGCGGGCGCCCTATAGTCTGGAATTCTGGAATACAATATACAACCTTTTTGACCAATATGCGAGAAAATACATCTACCAAAATAGGTAATATGTGTTTTATTATTATCAAATTTAAATGATAAAATTAGAGCGTAACGAAGCTGACTCGAAGATTCTTCTCTCTGTCTCTCTCCAGTCTACCTACACGTCATGGATTCCTGGATAGACGAGAAATGTTTTTTTAGAAATTTTAGAATGTTTAGTTTTAGTACGTACCTAGGTAAGGTAAACTAAACTTACCAGCTTAATATTTTTAAAATTATTATTTTATTTACCTATTAATATGATTTCTCTATATTTCTTTTTTTTTTTAACCATACAAGATGATTTTCACTTTAGAATTTGCTCGCGGGCGCAAGGAAATCCTCTCGCGGGCGCGGGGTTGGCGATCGCTGCTATAGGACATGTCTGTCATCTTGTGCAGATTAAGGATTATTCCATGAAACTCGTTTCCATTCATATTTTCTCCAATATAAACGGATGTGTCAGGGCCTGATTGATGGGCAGTCGTTTGGATGTGTCCAGCATGAGTATCTTGTCCAGAAGGTCTTTGAGTTGAAGTACTTTCCTCGCTTGATCATCAGGGAGGTGTTGATTGCCCACTAGTTCCGAGTGAAGATCCCGCGTGGGGTGAATCGTGGACATGGTCACGATTTTCTCCTGTGAAGGGGGAAAGTGGAAATTGATGATTTTGAAAGAAATTAGACTCATTTCCTGCCAGCCTTGTTAACTTAGAGCCTTGAGAGTAGTACGCCTGCCTTGTAAGCTTTAGGTCGCGGATTTAAGTTTAAGACGTTAGACTTAGAAATCCTGTCAAAATCAAGCCCCTGGATGTAAGCTTGCGTGCTAACTGGGTTTTTAACCATACAAGATGATTTTCACTTTAGAATTTGCTCGCGGGCGCAAGGAAATCCTCTCGCGGGCGCAGGGTTGGCGATCGCTGCTATAGTACATGTCTGTCATTTTGTGCAGATTAAGGATTATTCCATGCAACTCGTTTCCATTCATATTTTCTCCAATATAAACGGATGTGTCAGGGCCTGATTGATGGGCAGTCGTTTGGATGTGTCCAGCATAAGTATCTTGTCCAGAAGGTCTTTGAGTTGAAGTACTTTCCTCGCTTGATCATCAGGGAGGTGTTGATTGCCCACTAGTTCCGAGTGAAGATCCCGCGTGGGGTGAATGGAGGACATGGTCACGATTTTCTCCTGCGAAGGGGGAAAGTGGAAATTGTTGATTTTGAAAGAAATTAGACTAATTTCCTGCCAGCCTTGTTAACTTAGAGCCTTGAGAGTAGTACGCCTGCCTTGCAAGCGCTAGGTCGCGGTTCGATTCCCGCTCGAGAGTAGCAAACCTGCCTTATAAAGGTTACGCCATGGGTTCGATCAACACCCTGGGTGAACGTTATCCTACACAGATAAGGTTTGTCCTCTGGAGGCCTGGCTTTCTTCTATTATATCCTGCTTCTCTCTTTGATTTCGGGACCCTGGATGTTACAGTTCCTTCTACCAAACCTACCAAAATAATAATAAACTGTTTGACCTGCACTCATTTGAAAGACCGTATAATCGTATAAGCTTAACCCAACTTTTAGGCCTCTTCCTCCCTACACCTAAGCCTCAGATTGGCCTTTTTGTGTACGGAATACGAAAGTTAATCTGAAAAATAAGCTTTATACTAACCCTTTCGGTGACCTTGTCCACTTCATGATATTGGAAGTTACAGTGAGAATCAAAGTGCTGATCCTTGAACTGACCCTTCCTGATGACCTTGTTCGGGAATTTGCCCTTCAGATCCATGAAGAATTTCAGCATCTGGGGGAGTGAAAAGGAAAAAATAAAGAATGATAGTTAAAACTAAAAGTTAACTTTTTATATGCATTGTCTAGCCTTGGCATTTTAACTGAATCAACATGATTGATTCAAAGACTATTTGGTGTCACTGCTGTCATGTTAGTTTTCCCTTGGAAGTAATGTCACGCTTTGTCGAGCCACCTAGCCAGTGTATTGCATCCCCCTGAAAAAGTCAGCTCTTTCAGTTTCTCTTCAAAGTCGAAAGGTAAGACCACAGTGAGACTTCACCTACGAGAGGTGTTAACCAGTATGTTTACCTGATTGTTGGACTTTCCAGAGAACATTATCTTGCCAGTGTATAATTCATAGATAGTACATCCCGCAGACCACAGGTCTATACCGAAATCATACGGGATACCCAGAATAACCTGAAATAAAACAGAAATGCATTAGTGGTTGGGTGGAAGAGAAACTTACAAGAATATTAGGACTATAAATTAGATGTGTCCCTGGCTCTCACTACATTGGAGAACACACCCTGACCTGTATAGCCGTATACCTGAAAAAACCGCACGGAATGAGAGGCATACTATCGGAAGGGCATGCTACGACACAGACCACACGAGTCTAATGTAGCCGTTGTTTCATCGCTACGAAATAAAAACGAAGGTGAACCTTTCATCTTGGGGAGGAAAAACCTGAAACTTTGGTGAGGGGAGCTAAGGGTTAACAGGATATGAATGGCAACGAATAAAGCTTACGAGAGCCAGCCTAGTTAGCTTGGAAAGTAGTTTATCTGCTTTGTAAGCGTTAGGTAGCGGGTTTGATTTTCACCCGGGGCGAGCATTCTCCCCAAACAGATAAGGTTCATCGGTTCATCCTCGGAATAGCTGACTTTCTCCTATCTTGTCCTCCCTCTCGCTTCGATTTCAAGGCGAAAAGACATCGGTAGCCACAGTCCCATCTATTAAACGGCAGAAAAAAAAAGAACATTGGCCAACGAAATGGGAGTTTAACTTAATGAAATCTGTAAGTTTTATGCTTCTTCTTTTTCTTGTGTTTTCTGAAAAGAGTTGATACTTGAGCAAAAATATGGTGGGGTGTTTACTGTCCTTTATGACAATTTTTTATTTCCATTTTCATTTTTTACATGGGACAATATTTTGTTTCACTTATTCTTTCAGCCCAAAATAGAAATATTTGTCCTACTCTTACCCTATACCAAATTAAGTGAGTTTTCTTGAAATATTCAAAACCTATGAAAAATTCAATAAAAAAAAGCTTACTTTTCTTTTTTGTCAGTGGAGCTAGATTTCTTATGCTTATGCTTGTGTTTCTTCTTCTTTTTCTTTTCTTCCAACTCTGTTTCTGAGTTACTCTCAGATGATTCTAAGTCTAACTCATCGCTTGATTTCCTAAACAAAACAAGAGAGGGGAAAATTAGTTAGAATTTCAGTGAAGTCAAAATCATTTTTTCACCACTTTACATTTGGCATGGCTGTTTGCTTAGTGTGTAAATAAATAAACATCTGATGAATTCTAAATACTCCATGCTTCAAAAAGATTAAAATCTTTTAACAGTCTCCAAATATATAAGCAGTAATATGTTTACCTTTACACTATTACATAACCCACCCCACAAAGTAATTTATTCAAGCACAATACCTATATGTTGATTTCTGACCTAATCAACACTCTTTTCTCACATAGCAACAGGAGACAAACTAATAAGTATTTGTGTGATCAAGGAGTGAGAACTGAAAAGTTAGGAGCTATATCCTCGAGAAGAATTCGTTTTTTGCCATGTGAATGGGCATCCACAATCTACAGTCGAGTTGTTTGCAATGTTGGTAAATTTTCAGGCACTTTCATGACAGTTAGGAAGCCCCAACCTGAGACTGCACACCTCAGGGTTATTTAATCATTGTCATCTGTATTTTTAATTGTTCATGTCCGTGTCATCTAGCACTTGACGATCTTCAAATCGAGCTTTTCTAGGCAACTTGAATTTATCTTACCCCATTGCTTTGGTTGGTTGTCCTCCTTGAGAACTTTGGACACCCAGAAACGTTTAACAACGACTTGGGACTGGTGGTGGATTCCTGATCAGGAACCACAGGGACAGTTTATACTCAACACCATGAAGCTCTACGTTCTTCCTAGAAGATGACAAAATCAAGCTAATAGGAATCGGGGCCCCAAAAAGAGTAAAGGAAAATTTCAAAAGCCCAAATGCCCAAATTTCCCGAAAGTCGAAGAAAAAAGAAAAAAAAAGGTTTGTTTTGATTTTGACACTGGTGAGAAGTGAGCCTCCTCTTATTTGAAGCGCGTTAAATACGGCGCCTTAACCCATTGATATCCATTTGTGTTTTTGGGAATTCACTTCAATTTAAACCTACCTATCTTTGAATTTTTAAAGCTCTTAATTCCATTTCCATCATAATCATTATTTTATTTTATTACCTACCTGAAGATTTTTTTTTCCCCTTCAATTTTAATTATTTACCGAGAGAAAAAAGATATAATTTCCAAGACCTATTTTACAACAATCGCTACTGTAAACGCGTCTTTAACGCGCCAAGGATTCCTGGTAAGCTTTGGCTAGCTTCTAGCTTCTCACCTTGTAAACAAAAAATTCTTATCATTTTCCTTTGATGATTTTCCAAAATTTCCATTTTCCTGATAAGGCGCTTCTTAACGGGAGGGGTGTTGGAGTCTTCGCTCTGCTTGGGGGAGGTGTTATTGGAGGGGTTGGATTGGACGCTCTCCTGGGGTGGATGGTCGTGGGTGGGAGGGTTGGTGTCTTGGGTGGTAGATCGGGAACTGGGGGGAGGGGAGGGATCCTCGGTTTTGGCTCGTTTCGGACTGGTGGGCAGAGACGACATGTTGGAGTCTTCAGAGTTCTGGAAGATAAAGGGGAAAAAGAAAAGTAATTCAATGTTATTCATGAGAAAAAAGAAACTTATATAAACTTTGAAAACGGGATACCATGTCAAGTACTAATTAATACTAAAATAAGAAGAGAATAAGTCTTCACTTGACTAAATAATTTAGTCAATTTATTATTTAGTCAAGTGAAGACTTATTCTTATTTTAGTATAATAAAGAAACTTATATCAAAAAGTCGATGAATACTACACATACCACATACTCCACAGTAAATCACTTTGAGTTAAACCAATTAAATCAAGCAATATGAATTGGATTTAAATTGAGGAATGAAGTTGCAGAATTTAATCAATTCAGTTGATATTATCTCGAAATGTGGGACATTTAAGAATAAGTTTTAATTTATTGGCAGCATTGCATTGCTTCAACTGAGTACTTAAATTACGACTCTTCTCCATTAATACTATCCCAGTAGCCCACCCATCCTACCCTTAACCACACCCGACGTTGCTTCACGCGAAATCCGCGAACATAATCGCCAAATCCGCGAACATAATCGCGAAATCCGCGAACATAATCGCCAAATCCGCGAACTAAATCGCGAAATCCGCGAACATAATCGTGAAATCCGCGAACATAATCGCCAAATCCGCGAACTAAATCGCGAAATCCGCGAACATAATCGCGAAATCCGCGAACATAATCGGGCTGTAAATACAGGGTGTACGTTAAGTTTTGGACGCCTTGTATATTTGGTCACAATAAGTTTAGTTTTTCCTTTTCTTCTCCTTCCTCGCCTTCTCCCGTGTTCAGACGGGGTCGGCTTTTTTCGTCAGCCTCGCAATCAGCCCTAGGTGATTGCTTTGGGCTGGATTTTGGCTACAAAATTTTTACGAATGGATGCCCTTCGCACTCAACCTTTGCTATTTAGAACCTATCTTGAATCAAATAAACCTATAAATTCTATCCTAAATAAACAACAGCATGGGTTTTCCCATGGTATTTTTCTCAGAAGTGCGCATTCAGACTGCGATTTCAGAGGAAAAAAAAGAAATCCGGTTATAACTAATTTGGCATAATTAGTGGAATAGGTTGGCATAATCAGTGGAATAGGTTGGCATAGTTAGTGGAATAGGTTGGCATAATTAGTGGAATAGGTTGGCATAATTAGTGAAATAGGTTGGCATATCAGGTTGTGGGGATCAGCTACTCAGGTTTTTCCACCGAAGGAACCGAAAAAAATTGCTGTAAATACAGGGTGTACGTTAAGTTTTGGACGCCTTGTATATTTGGTCACAATAAGTTTAGTTTTTCCTTTTCTTCTCCTTCCTCACATTCTCCCGTGTTCAGACGGGGTCGGCGTTTTTCGTCAGCCTCGCAATCAGCCCTAGGTAATTGCTTTGGGCTGACATTTGATTTTGGCTACAAAATTTTTACGAATGGATGTCCTTCGCACTCGACCTTTGCTATTTAGAAGTTTAGAACCTGTCTTGAATCAAATAAACCTATAATCTATCCTAAATAAACAACAGCATGGGTTTTCCCATGGTATTTTTCTCAGAGGCTGCGAATTCAGACTGCGATTTCAGCGGAAAAAAAAAATCCGGTTTTATAACTGATTTGGCATAATTAGTGGAATAGGTTGGCATATCAGGTTGTGGGGATCAGCTACTCAGGTTTTTCCACGAAGGAACTGAAAAAAAATCAAAGAGGAAAAAATGGCTGCTGATATTTTCACTATAATGATTAGTAATTTATGTTAGTTTCCTCTTATTACATTGTGGGTATTCCCAGGTCGCCAACAAAGAAGTTATACCTAATTTACAAAGAAGGTATAATTTACCATAGTAAGTGTATTTGCGTTTCAACTTACTAGGTATCAATCTTATGTTCCTCCTCCATTAAGATATTCACATCAATGTCTGAAATGTTAGAATTCAAGTTCATTTCCATCATGATTATGATGACTTGCTTATTACCTAGGTATATTCTTCATTATACCTACCTGAATATGTACGTGTTACCTATTCAATGAATATAGGTAACACTCAGACTCCATGTACATACCTCCAAAATTAGTATCTACCTACACACCGTAACTATAGGTTGGTTACAAATAAAATTACAAAGCTACAAAATTATAGGTAGGGATAGAAAGGAACAAAATTATAGGTAGGTTTATTATATTAGGTAGGTACACATTGGTACCTATACCTATAAACAAGTAGGAATTTATTTAGCAAAAAAAAGCTACACACTTAGTACACACAGACAAGAAACTTTCACAGATTGTATTTTTACTTTCTGCATACACCTACCTTTTCTACGAGTCAGGTTGTACCGGGGAGGAGGGGAATTTCCGACCTACATTACAGGAGAAAATGAAGCTCCAAAGGGAGGGGGGCGGCCGGGCCCCCTCGAACTCAACTTTTTGGAGTCTGAGGAAAATTGAGCTCGAGGGGGGGGGGGGGGGATACGGCCCTGCTACGAGTATTA
>NW_007377805.1:143542-154316 GCF_000475195.1 Diaphorina citri | reverse complement strand
GGGGGGCGATACGGCCCTGCTACGAGTATTAGGTAGTATTGTATTAAGTATAGGTACTGGTAGTTACTGAACTTATACAATTTAATGATAAATGATTATTATTGAATACCTACATGGGGGGGGTTGGGTGGACTAGTGGTAGTGCTGAGTGCTGTCACAATTTAATCTTGTAATTGTCATGATATGTCAAAATTTAATACCTAATAAAGCACAATTATTACTGTTACTACTATAGTACTATAGTAGGTATCCATATCCAGTTATTATTAATTAGATTCATATTAGACACCCAAATTAGATAATGGCTTTACCTTATTTTATTGATTGAAGCCTTGAATATAGGAATGAAGCCTTGAAGAAGAAGATATACCTTGAAAAAGCCTACGAGTGAGGCGAAATTCGAGTCGGTGTAAATAATAATCCCCAACTAAGAACCCTAGTCAACTATAAAATAAGGTAAGCCATTATCCATATCCAGTACCTATCAGTTTTAGGATCCCCTGAGCTGCAACTGAAATAGGCCTTACAGGTCAATTTCTCCACCATAAGTTTGCTGTAGTTAAATTATTGTCAAAATTACATACCTTGGCTGGGATTGAACCCACGCCCTCCTGTTCACCAGGCGAGCACCTTGACCACTACACCACCGAGGCAGGTGATAGGCGTTTATCCGTACACTTTTATTGGTCAAATAATTTCCATGTGGGATTTTTATCTGTCAAACTAAACAATCCATTTTTACATGGATTTTTTTTTACATTATTACATGCCTTTATTACCTTGAGATCTCTACTGGTTTTTATGCTAGGGAGGCTTTGGTCCAATCTTGTTACTTTTTTGTTCATTTTTAGCCCATTGCCTTAAAATTAATACCTTTTGAGAGTTTTGAGTAAATTTTACAGGGACAATCGACCTAAAACTAGGTAGGTAAGGTAGGGACATTTAGAATTAAGATGCCTTTGCATCACACTTTGGATGGCCATAGAAGAATATTCTGTAATAGGTACATTTTTAGCTAATAAGCACTGGACTTCTGATACAAATAAATAGGGAATAAAAGCATGTACCTATTTAATACCTATCTGGTATTTTTAGTTTTTCAAAAAATTCACTTGCAAAAACTTTTATTAGAACTTATTTCAATCACCGTTGATCGATCTGTTTTGATCCGCGATCTGTTACACGTCCAGCCTCGCACTAACACCAAGTGATTCTACATTACAACAAGTGGTTTATAACAGGTGACCTTATCTCCGCGGTCTAAGCCAGATCACCTTGACATTGTGGTTACAAGAGAGATCTGCAAATTGCGGGTTGCACGACTCCTCCCTATGAACTTGCTTTACCTCGTGCAACATTCACACGTGCGCAACTTTATGCTGGCCACTGACGATCGGTCTATCTAAATGGAGTGGGGTGGAGTGATTGGAAATAAATTTCATGCAAGAATCGCATACTAACTTGCTATTTTAGGTGAGTCGTAAGTACGGGATGTGACAGATTTTTCACCAGTAGCAACCTCCTTGGCCGAGTGGGTATCACACTAGGCTTGCACGCAGGATGTCCGGGTTCGATTCCCGGAGGGGCCGAGGTTTTTTTCCGGCTCTGTGCTTGGAGTTCGGGGTGCACTCAGCCTCGTGAGAACAATTGAGTAGCTACTTGATTCGAGTAGCGACTAGTGGCGACATTACCAATGCATAATAACTTGCTATTTTAGGTGAGTCGTAAGTACGGGATGTGACAGATTTTTCACCAGTAGCAACCTCCTTGGCCGATGGGTATCATACTAGGCTTGCACGCAGGAGGTCCGGGTTCGATTCCCGGAGGGGCCGAGGTTTTTTCCGGCTCTGTGCTTGGAGTTCGGGGTGCACTCAGCCTCGTGAGAACAATTGAGTAGCTACTTGATTCGAGTAGCGACCTGTGGTGACATTACCTAGTTTAAAAAGATTATTGAAACATTGAAATTGATTGCAAAGGAGGCACTTCGTAATGTTATAGCCACAAAAGTTGTGAAAAATCTCCGCTTTACCACAAAGAACTTGAGATTTCAATTCAATTATTTATTTATTGGACATAATAATAGATATACAAAGGTGTTTTTCCCAAGTCAATACCTATTGACTTCTAAGAAAAACTTCGTTTGATTTGATTTTTTGATTGATTTGATGATTTGATTTTTCACCAGCAACAAAGGGCATGACATATCAGATCGGTGTAGTTTTAGGTGCTGAACTGCTGAATAACGTGGAAACATTCGTTTTTCGTAATAAAGAGTCCAAATAAATATACATCACTTTCCTTCCTATAGGATAAGGAAAGTAAAAACTGACCTTTGGACAATCATACTCATAACTCATATTCCCTCTGCATCGTTCGTTAAGTGCCTATAAATATAGTAAGAGACGTAAGAGTAGGAATAGTAAGTTACTTTGCGACCCTGACTCCGTTGAGCAGATTACCTACACCTAGGTATATCTATCTAACATATAGAAACAGGATGTGGGATGTGGAGAAAGAGGTGAGTCTAGATGGGGAATAAGATGTATGGATGTGAAATAAGGGGTCTGGATGTGGAATAAGAAGTATGGATGTGGAATAAGGGGTCTCGATGAGGTAGGAGAAGAGACGGTAACTTACTTTCTTCGACATAAAACATTCATAATAAAATTCCACAATATTTTTTCTCCATTCCCTATATCGCGATTATGAAGTCTCGCACTACTTCTTCTTCTCCTCCTCCTTCTCCTCCTCCTTCTCCTCCTCCTCCTTCTCCTCCTCCTCCTTCTTCTTCTTCCCTTCTGATGCTGATTTTCTTCTTCTTCCTCCTCCTCCTCCTTCTCCTCCTCCTCCTCCTCCTCCTTCTTCTTCTTCCCTTCTGTTGCTGATTTTCTTCTTCCTCCTCCTCCTCTTCCTTCTTTTTTCCTTCTGCTCATCAGTCTTCATCCTTTCCGTCTTTTTCTCCTTCTTCTCTTTCTCCTTCTTCTCTTTCCCTTTCTATTTCTGGTTCCCTCTTCCTTCTTTTTTCCTTCTGCTCATCAGTCTTCATCCTTTCCGTCTTTTTCTCCTTCTTCTCTTTCTCCTTCTTCTCTTTCCCTTCCTATTTCTGGTTCCGTTCCTGGTTCCTGCTCCTCTTCCTCCCTCTCTTCTTTTTACTTCTGCCTTTATCTTCACTCTCCCCTCTCCACCATCTTTTTTCCTCATCCTTCTCCTCCTCATTCCCTTGTCTGTCCTCTTATTCCTCTTCCTTCTTCTTCTCCTCTCCTTCTTGATCCTCTTTTCTTTCGTTTAAACTTTCTGTTTTTCTTCGCGAGGGATAATTTATTTTCCATCTATAATTTTCATTTTTTTCCTCATCCTTCTCCTCCTCATTCCCTTGTCTGTCCTCTTATTCCTCTTCCTTCTTCTTCTCCTCTCCTTCTTGATCCTCTTTTTTTTCGTTTAAACTTTCTGTTTTTCTTCGCGAGGGATAATTTATTTTCCATCCATAATTTTCATTTTTCCCTCGCTTCTTCATTTCTCCCTCCTATCGTACGTTGTTTCATCGCTCAATTTTCACATTAATGTCTACTTTTTTTCAGGAAAACCTGATTGTGCTGCGTTTCTTTTTCCCTTCTTCTTTTTTACGTCTGGAAAAGTGGGGCCGACAGATTGAAAATTTTCTCCGGAGTTCACGTTCTCTTTGTGAAAAATTTTCACCCCGAAGTGTCACACCTGAGACAAAAAGTTAAGATTTTTACCCTTCGCACTCAAACTTTGCTATTTAGAAGTTTAGAACCTATCTTGAATCAAATAAACCTATAATCTATCTTAAATAAACAACAGCATGGTTTTCCCATGGTATTTTTCTCAGAAGTGCGCATTCAGACTGCGATTTCAGCGGAAAAAAAAAGAAATCCGGTTATAACTAATTTGGCATAATTAGTGGAATAGGTTGGCATAATTAGTGGAATAGGTTGGCATAATTAGTGGAATAGGTTGGCATAATCAGTGGAATAGATTGGCATAATTAGTGGAATAGGTTGGCATAATCAGTGGAATAGGTTGGCATATCAGGTTGTGGGGATCAGCTACTCAGGTTTTTCCACCGAAAAAACTGAAAAAAATCAAAGAGGAAAAAATGGCTGCTGATATTTTTTCACTATCATGATTAGTAATTTATGTTAGTTTCCTCTTATTACTTTGTGGGTATTCCCAGGTCGCCAACAAAGAAGGAGGTAGGAGAAGAGACGGTAACTTACTTTCTTCGACATAAAACATTCATAATAAAATTCCACAATATTTTTTCTCCATTCCCTATCTCGCGATTATGAAGTCTCGCACTACTTCTTCTTCTCCTCCTCTTTCTCCTCCTCCTCTTCTTCTTCTTCTTCTCCTCCTCCTTCTCCTTCTCCTTCTCCTCCTCCTTCTCCTCCTCCTCCTCCTTCTTCTTTTTCTTTTTCCCTTCTGATGCTGATTTTCTTCTTCCTCCTCCTCCTTCTAATTTACAAAGAAGGTATAATTTACCATAGTAAGTGTATTTGCGTTTCAACTTACTAGGTATCAATCTTATGTTCCTCCTCCATTAGGATATTCACATCAATGTCTGAAATGTTAGAATTCAAGTTCATTTCCATCATGATTATGATGACTTGCTTATTACCTATATTCTTCATTACCTACCTGAATATGTACGTGTTACCTATTCAATGAATATAGGTAACACTCAGACTCCATGTACATTGTACATACCTCCAAAATTAGTATCTATCTACCTACACACCGTAACTATAGGTTGGTTACTAATAAAATTACAAAGCTACAAAATTAAAAAGTTAAGATTTTTACTTTCTATTACTACAGTATAGCGGAGCTATACTAGTAATGAAAGTATTGCAATCGGTCCAAATTTTTTTTGATATTAATTTGCAGAGAAGCTGAAGCTGATGTGGGTAGTTCTTTTTCTACAAAATAAGTGTTCATCAAAGACAAAATAAAAGAGTGACTTGCTCCTAGATATCTATGTTATAGGTAGCCTAGCTCATCTAGAAGTGGGTTAGAATTAGTATGAGTGAGTGAGTGAGTGAGTCAGTTACACAAGGGGCTGTATATATTTAGGATAAAATAGGAGAAACTGATCTATGACTATGATAATAATAAGAAACTGATATATTCTGACATTATAGAGCACACGAAGAAGAATCTGATCTATGACTATGATAATAATAAGAAACTGATATATTCTGACATTATAGAGCACACGAAGAAGAATAAGAAGAAGAAGAAGAAGAAGAAGACGACGTCGAGGAAGGAGAAGAAGAAGAAGCAGAGGAAAATTTCTGCAGCATGATCTCAAGGTCATGATATTTTTGAAATCCAAAAACATGGCGGACTTCTCTGAACCACAATGCTTCCTAGTAGGTACTTATTGCTTAGGTTCCCTAGAATCCATAATGTGAGATTGTCACAGAGTGCAGAGACTGCGGGAGAGAAATGTTCCGCTCTCGACCAACATTTTGAGTTTCGTTTATGTTTTTAGTTTGATAACTATATGCAGCTAATAGGGAGCGCGCAGCGCGACCGTATTTTAATTATTTTCTACAAGTTCGGCCATGCCTTTTCTACAAGGTTGGCCATGCCTCGGGATTAACTAGCGGGATTCCGGAGCGAAGCGACGGAATTCAGCTAATAGTTATAAATAAATGTTCGATTCCCATTCCCATGTAAAAAGTTGGGAAAAATCCAAATCTGAGGTCAGAACTCCAAAAAAAATAACTGTAAAAGGTCGAAAATTCAATTTTTATTTTCCGTTCTAATGAAAGAGTTCAAATATGCGTGACGTCAGACTTTACGCAGTTGTTTTTTTTTTGTCCGTTAGGTAGCGCCACTATGACTTTGAAACATCACTCAAGTAAGCGCAACTGATCTATTAACACGTAAAATCAGTTTTTACCCTCACAAAAGTCCCCAGTACACTTTGGGAGAAAAAAGGGATAGAGGGAACTGTAAAAACGAAGGTTTTATCGTCCCGAATTCGCAAAGAGAAGTCCAGGGTGAGAGAGCCAGCCGTTCCGAGAACGAACCTTATGTGTTTAGAATAAAGCTTGTCCCGGGTGGGAATCACACCCACAACCAAGCCCTTACAACTTACAAGGCAACCGTGAATCCGTTTAAAGTCTAATTAAAGTCCCCAGAGAAGTCCAGGGTGAGAGAGCCAGCCGTTCCGAGAACGAACCTTATGTGTTTAGAATAAAGCTTGTCCCGGGTGGGAATCACACCCACGACCAAGCCCTTACAAGGCAACCGTGAATCCTTTTAAAGTCTAATTAAAGTCCCCACGGCCAGCCTAGTTAGCTTGGGTTGGTAGTGCGTCTGCCTTGTAAGCGCTGGTGCGTTTGTTATAATTCCAGATGAAGCAGCAGTTGGATCCCATAATGTATATGACTGAGTGGTTCCTATGTGCGTTTGTTCGTACGTTACCCTGGGAAACATTGCTACGGGTGTGGGACATGTTCCTGTGTGAAGGTAAATAGTTCAATTCCCGGCGCGGTCGAAGTTTTAAACGAAGGTTATCCTAAACGAAGGTTATCCTAAACGAAGGTTATCCTAAAATCCTAATTATCCAACCAGATTGTTTGACCCAAGTATGAAATCAGTGCTTAGCTAAAATTTTTCATTCCCAATTTCAGGAAATGATACAATTGGATGGGGATATCTTGTTCAGTTTATTGAAGAAAGTATTTCCTCACATTCACAAGCATTTGGTAAGTGTGTAGACTTTTATTTTGTAACCATACTTACAATACTAGTACTATACAAACACTAGGAAAATACTATACCAACACTCTATGAAAATGGCCTGATAACCAAATCCTTTAGACCACTACGCCATGGGAGCTGACTCTATTGAAGATAGTAAAAAGATTATTGAATTATGGAAATTGATTGCAAATTGGGCACTTAGTAATGCTGTGATATCCACAAAAGTTGTGAAAAAACTCTGCTTTACCACAAATAATTCATGATTTTGTTTGATTGACTTTCTTTCCTTTTCTTCTTCTTCTTTGGGCCCTTTCTGAGCAAATTCTACAGTTCACTGACCCCCTAATGTCCCGTGGAGACAAATCAGGGGGGGGGGGGCACGAGCTTTTCCTATAAAAAAATCAAATTCATACCAAAATTATCTACCAGGTACTTAGTCTCCAACTCTAGTATCTTGAGATACGTCCAGCGTAATCATATGTATATCAAACACCTATAGAAAAATATTCTGATTATGCTTGAGCCACTGAGGTTGGTTCGTTTTGTTATTTCATAAAACCTATAAATATATAAATAGGTAACCTACTTACTTGAATATAGAGCCACTGAGGTTGGTTCGTTTTGTTATTTCATAAAACCTATAAATATATAAATAGGTAACCTACTTACTTGAATATAAAAAAAAAATCTCAAAGTTTCAAATTCTCGTTTTGTTATTCCGTAAAACTCATAGGTAAAAATAATATACCGAGGGGTTGGGTAAGGTAGGGGGGGGCGTGAAAAAATGAGAATATGCCCAAAGGGGGCGCCATGCAAAAAAGTTTGAGAACCACTGACCTAGAATGAATAGGTTATGTACCTATTCAGTTATAGGTAAATAGGGTGGTTGCTAAGGTATTTACTTTGTATCACAGCAATATTTTGTTACAAATTAATGAAATAACTAAACTGAAAAGCTGAACTCTAATGAAGATACGACATTGAGATACCAAACCTTAATTATGCGAAGATGTTGATTGAGAAAACGAACTTCCAAACTTTGCACATTTGATATTATTTCAATAGAACAACCATTATCTTTGCATTTGCACCCCACACTTAATCTTGAAATTAGTCGCGTATCCTTCAAGAGAAGTTAGGGAAACATAGCTTCCCTTCCTCTCTAAGGTCTAACAGCCTCAGTGGTGTAGTGATTAGAACGGTGGACTCTGTATTTGAAGGTTGTTGGTTCGAGTCCAAGGCAAAAACAAGATAAACCCGAAAAAAGTAGTGACTTTGCCGAGAAGGCATTTATGACAAGCATTTTATGCTTAACACAATTGAAATTCCTTTTTTTTCCTGAAAATACATATTAGGTAGACATGTTTATTGTATAGTTGTATAGGTACCTAAGTGATAATTCAACCTGGATTCCAAGACCACCAGCATGGGATTATATTTATAGCTTCCCCTTTTGAAACACTCACCCCACACCACTGATCTTTGCCACCCCTCTCTTTATCTTGATATCCGAAACTGTTATCCTCCATTGAACTTTAAATGGGAATCTCAGTCACTAATGAAATCTTGTATCAATTATAAAACTTCTAATGGAACAGGAATTTCAAATTTCAAAACCAATGTAGAGGAAACACTTCCTGGATTTTAAATTCCTGAGGATGCAATCGTCTTGGCAATGATATGAATAGAAAATGCATGGCATTAATATTATTGATTACGTTAATTAGGTATTTATATTCATTATTTATCATTAGAAAATGCAAAATTACATCATTGATTTTACTAATCATCTACCAGTGGTTCTCAACCTTTTTGGTCTTCCGACACCCTACTTCAGCAACAAACCTTTTTTTTTTTTGTGATAAACTGATAAAACAAATTCGACTCTACTTCCCTGTTTGCTGTTTTTTTTTTTTTTTTTTTTTTTTTTTTTTTTTTTTTTTTTTTTTAAAAACGCTCTACTATTATTGTAATCAAACTCCAAATTATTGACTATATAAACAATCTGGATGGGATGCCTCAATTGTGATACGAACCCGCAAGCACATGATTACCAGCCGAGCGTCTTGATCACGACAAGCAGTTTTCGTTTATCAGTTATCAAGCTCTCGTAATGGAGTTCTATTTCCATTCTGGATTCATATGAACTTGTGGAATGTCAAAAAATATATATACATATACCTAAGTCAAAGATACTAGTACTACTAGTAGGTACTTCTTCAAATTGAATGGAGGAGTTGCAAATGGGTAAAAATTATAAATAAATGGTCAATTCCTATGTAAAAAGTTGGGAAAAATCCAAATCTGAGGTCAAAACTCCGAAAAAACAACTGTAAAAGGTCGAAAATTCAATTTTTATAATGAAAAAGTTCAAAGATTTGTGACGTCAGACTTAACGCAGTTGCTATTTTTGTCCGCTAGGTAGCGCCACTATGCAAGCGCGCTAGCGGAGGAGCAGAAAGAACTGCGCAGAAACGTATGCGCACAAACACATTAATGCGTTGCCTGCGAGGGAGCTTTGCTCGGGACATTTGATGTGACGTCATCGCCTACGGGAGCGTATGCCGTGACGTCAAAGTTCACAATTTACCGGCATTTTTTTAATCGATTTATCTCGGGATTTAGAAGTCGTAGAAGAAAAAGAAAGACTCCGTTGGTCCTCATTTTTCCTGCGCTATGACTTTGAAAAATATCACCCAAGTAAACGCAACTGATCTATTGCTAAGGTCTTTAGAGACGAGTGACATAATTTAATAGGAAGGTAGAGAGGGAGTGAGAGAGAGAGAGGGAGAGAGAGAGAGGGAGAGAGAGAGAGAGAGAGAGAGAGAGAGAGAGAGAGAGAGAGAGAATGGTAGCATAATAATTATGTAAACAGGCACCTGGCACATCCACCAATACTGTGTTGTAGATGAGTGGAAACTCCGTCTAATTTCCAAGGTAACCCGAAGAGAATTTCAAATCATCTTCTGTGCTAATGCTAACCTAACTTTTGAATCTGAGGAAGTAACAAAATTCCCCGTTCGTCCCCAAAGTTCACACCTTTCCCTCAAATTCTGAAAACGAGGCAACAGCCGTGGTTGTTAAAATTCTCAACCAGAGTTATGCGGAGGTGAAAAACGAAATCCTCATAAGTAACTTTAAACCCCGCACTTTTCTAACTTTGAGACCGCATTAAAATAAAGTGGTTGAATGGAAAAGCTCAGGTTTTTGAGGATTTTTTTTTTTTTTTTGCCTGCAAAAGCAAGACCGTTAAAAGCATTAAAAACCAGATATTAACCTACTGGAATCCAGGTAGGTAGGTATTACTGGAATCTTAATGGAATAAATGGAACTCGGTGCAGGAAACTCAGAGCATGCACTTTCAAAAAATTGAATCACATGTATTTAGTTTTAGAAATTAGAACCTACCTTGTGTTGCTAGTCTAATTTTTGCTGAAAGGAAAAGAAGAAGAAAAAGGAGGAGAAGAAGAAGAAGAAGAAGAAGAAGAAGAAGAAGAAGAAGAAGAAGAAGAAGAAGAGGGGGTGTTGTGACTCCTGTTGAAATAATATGAGACCTGAGGTACAGAAGGCAAGGCACCCTGTTTTGTTGTAACAGAACAATTATTATTCCCTGCTATAATAATAAAAAGTTATTATTTATTCTTCCTAACCTTTTTAGTCTCTTAACGCCAGCGAAAAAAAAAAAAAACATATATAAAAAAAAGAAAAAGTGTGCCTCTTTTGTCGTACGTCATCTTTAACGAAATAGATACAAATGGTTTAGGTCAGAAGATCTTTAGACTCTATTTTTCTTTTTTCCGGATGAGACTAAAAGGAATCATCCTCTGTCTATTATACTATATGATACATGATACCATGCCTCAATATAAATTTAATAAGTCCTTAAGAGCTGCTTATGTGATATAGCATGTATGTATGCGCAAGTGATGTTATGAACCTCTTATTAATTTTTATATATAAAATCGTTTGACGAGCTGAAACCTCAACGGTTTTCTATCCGCTGATTTTAGTTAGTCGACTGCTAACAAAGGAAGAA
>NW_007377805.1:137870-142852 GCF_000475195.1 Diaphorina citri | reverse complement strand
TAGGAAAATGATCAGGTAGGCTTTTCTTTTTCATGTTAGATTTTAGAAGACTATTTTAACATACATTAGATAACAATTTCATACTGGCATGCTGTTTTCTCGTGAAAAAAACGAACATGCCAGATCTCTGATTTTTCAACTCTTCATTATTTTATTATTGAAAAATAATAATATCGTCCCTTATTATTAACAACAATGTTTGTTTTGTCACGGAACGGAAGACATGGAGTCAAAATATAATAAAGTTGCCATCAGTGCCGGGTGGAGTGTCCTTCATGGGGGGCACCGTGTCCTCTATGGGGGTGTAGGGAACCAGGTTCCCTTCCTCTCTACGACTTTATCTTCCTCCCCTACCGAAAATACTAAGGCCCGAGGAAACACTTTGAGATAATCACTGAATAAAGTCAACCAAAAAGAATGTTACATTCTGATTGGTTGATTAGGTAACTTTTTTTTAGAGCATTGATAGAGGGAACTGTAACTGCTGAGGTCTTGTAAAACTTAGGGTAAAAGAACACTCAAATAAGCATCATTCAATAGGATAAGGAAAGTCGTGTGATGTTCACACCAGATTTTTTTAGAGCTTTGATAGAGGGAACTGTAACTGCTAAGGTCTTATAATCTTTCCGAAAGCGAAGAGAGAAGGAAGACAGGATAGGAGAAAGCCAGCCGTTCCAAGAGCATACATATGTTTAGGATAAAACCCACCCCGGGCGGGAATCGAACCCACACCCTAGCCCTTACAAGGCAGACCCGTTACCCCCTTAAGATTACTAGGCAGGCGATTAAATAAATTGAATCAAATAATCACTGATCTCTGAGTTTGGCAATAGCCATAAGTGATTGTGTAATTATTCAACCTTAATTCCAAGACCACCAGCAGATCGACATACTGCATAATTATTATTGATTTACAGCTTCCCCATTTGAAAATCTCACCTCACGCCATTAGGTTCTAATGTTATTGTTAGGTGTCGCTCGAGAGTTAATCCGGTGTCGGAAGGATGGGGGTAGGTTTGTTAATTAATCTTTTCTAAATCAGTTTCGTTTCCTAGCTTTCATGAAACAAACTCATAATCTTTCCCAATTTTGTTCCCTAACTTCAATAGAATAGACTTCAGTTCCCTTTTGAAATGCTCACCCCACAAAACTAGATTCTATCCATAGAGAGAAAATGCTGAAAAAGTTAATTGAATCAGTCGTGCATATACGCTTGCACCGAAAGATTGTATCACAGTTTAGTTGAATGGAATAAGAATAAATGCAAATATTGCTGAAGTTTATTTGCTGAGAGAAACGGAGAGGGAGAGGAAGAGGGAGAGAGGGGGGAGGGGGAGACAGGGATACAGGGAGAGAGAAGGGATAAGAGGGAAAAAGGAGAGAGAGAGAGAGAGAGGGAGGGAGAAAGAGAGAGAGGAGAGAGGGGCAGAGAAAGACACATTCATACATTGGTAAATGAGAGAAAAATGAATATACCTATCTGAATCTGAGCATTGGAAAAACTTTCAATATCTATGTAAAGTTTGTATGTACGTATACGTACCTATGTACCTACATTTTTATTATTTCAATATCTACATGGGTACCTACTCCTATGTATACCTACCTAGAAGTCAAAATTGACCAATCAAATGCCTTGAGACTATGCTTAGCACGAACTTAAGAGCCAGCATTTTGTTCATAAATATGGGTGTCAGTTCCCTTTTGAAATGCTCACCCCACAAAACTAGATTCTATTCATAGAGAGAAAATGCTGAAAAACTTAATTGAATCAGTCGTGCATACGCTTGCACCGAAAGATTGTATCACAGTTTAGTTGAATGGAATAAGAATAAATGCAAATATTGCTGAAGTTTATTTGCTGAGAGAAAGGGAGAGGGAGAGAGAGAGAGGAGAGAGAGGGGTAGAGAGAGACACATACATACGTACATTGGTAAATGAGAGAAAAATGAATACCTATATTTAAATCTGAGCATTGGAAAAACTTTCAATATCTATGTAAAGTTTGTATGTACGTATAGGTACCTATGTACCTACCTACATTTTTATTATTTCAATATCTACATGGGTACCTACTCCTATGTATACCTACCTAGATGTATTTGCTGAACTCAACGATTTCAAATAGGTAGAAAAATAGATCAGTTGCGCTTACTTGGGTGATATTGCAAAGTCATAGAGCAGGAAAAATGAGGACTAACGGATTTTTTCTTTTTCTTCTACGACTTCTATAGAGTCCGAGATAAATCGATTTAAAAAATACCGGTAAATCGATTTAAAAAATACCGGTTCTTCTACGACTTCTATAGAGTTCGAGATAAATCGATTTAAAAAATACCGGTAAATCGTGAACTTTGACGTCACGGCATACGCTCCCGTAGGCGATGACGTCATGAATCCCGCTTCGTTTGTTTGTGCGCAAGCGTTTCTGCGCATTTGGACGTGAAATCTGACGTCACAACTCTTTGAACTTTTTCATTAGAACGGCAATTAAAAATTGAATTTTCGACCTTTGAAAGTTATGAAATCTGACGTCACAACTCTTTGAACTTTTTCATTAGAACGGCAATTAAAAATTGAATTTTCGACCTTTTAAAGTTCGAAATCTGAACTTTTTCATTAGAACGGCAATTAAAAATTGAATTTTCGACCTTTTAAAGTTACTTTTTCGGAGTTTTGACCTCATATTTGGACTTTTTCATTGGAACGGCAATTAAAAATTGAATTTTCGACCTTTTAAAGTTACTTTTTCGGAGTTTTGACCTCAGATTTGGATTTTTCACTACTTTTTACGTAGGAAACAACCATTTATTAATAATTTTTACCCATTTGCAACTGCTCCATTGTTCAAATAGGTTGAAAAATGAAAATATGGAAAAACTAAATACCTATTAGGTAAATAAAATAATGATGTAAACAGCTAATCAGGCTAATCCACCAATACGGTTCTGCCGGAGAATAGAAATCTGGTTCCTGTCAACGACCAGAGACGGAGACCTGTTTCAGACAAAAGAAACTGGCGTACAATAAAAATCAGAATATCACTTTCCTTACAAAAGAAAACAATAACAGTACAGCGACAGCATTCTGAAACAGATTTCCCGAAAAAAAAAAGTTACAGAAAGTTGTTATTATTTTACCGACCTATTAATTTATTACTAGAAGACGAAGAAGAAGAAGAAGGACAAGGAGGAAAAGGAGGAGTCGTAGAACAAGAGCAAGAGGAGGAAGAGGAATTAGAACGAGAAGAAGAAGGAGAAGAAGAAATCTTTCCTTGGAACAATCTTCCTTCAAGCAAGTGATTGAAATGAAATCTTTCCTTGGAACAATCTTCCTTCAAGCAAGTGATTGAAAAGAAATCTTTCCTTGGAACAATCTTCCTGGTGTTTGGTACTGGATTCACAATTTCACACGCATTTGGATTCACAGAGGTTTGAAATTTAATTTAGGAAGAAGAAAACTGAGCTATTAAGAGACACAAGGAGAAATGAAAGCAAAATAAGATCTGCAGTAGTAGAAATAATAAATAAATAAATAGGTAAATACCTTGTTTTACTTTTCAGCTTCCTCTCAGGAAAGTTTTGAACAGGGTCCCCTAATTGAATGTTCTATTTTTCATTCGATTTTATTTATTTACCTATTTATTTTTTTCAATTTCAAAGTCTGTTTTTCTGTCTGTTAGTTACTAGTTGAGTTAGTTCCGCGATAACAAATTTGGCAAATATGTAGGTAATAGGTGTGTAGGTAGGTTCTAAACATGAAAAGTGGTCGGGTGGAGAAGCTCACATAGCGAGAAACCTGCCACTCAAAATGTACGATTAACCTGTCTATAAATATACAAACACAAAGTCTTAAAACGGGGGGGAAAGGAAATTTTCCAACATGGGTCTGTCTGTCGGTCAAATTTTAAACAACTTTTCATCAATAAAGAGTCGATTCGAAATTCGCCACCATGACCCGGTAGGAAATATAATTCTAGTAAAGAAAGTTTGCTTTTTCCCATTCTCTGCCAGTTTTTGTTTCTTGTTTTTTTTCTTCTTCTTTCCCAATTTTCGTTTCCGTCTTTCCTTTTAAAATTATTAAAAACCCCGGGGAGGAAGGAGAATGGAAGAAAAGGAAGTGTGGGTTTCAATTCCCGGTACTGAACAGTACCGAAAAATGACGAAGGAGAGGAAGCAGAAGAAGAAGGGGAAGAAGAAGAAGGGGAAGAAGAAGGAGGAGGATACGAAGAAGAAGAAGAAGAAGAAGGAGGAGGAGGATACGAAGAAGAAGGAGGAGGAGGAGGAGGAGGAGAAGAAGAAGAAGAAGAAGAAGAAGTTTGATAGAGGGAACAACGGAGGTCTATCCTACCGAAATTCAAGAAAGAAGGAGTGAACAGAACAGAAGAAAGCCATCAGCCGTTCCGAGAACTACTCAACCTGTGTAGGCTAAAGGTCGACCTGGCGCAGTAGACATTTCCTTAGAGAAAAATATGAAAAAAATGTCATCTTCTAAAAGTTTGTATTTCATGTATGTCATACCATTTATTTATGTGTATTCAGCTCTGTATACAATAGACAGGGTGTTCAACCTTAAAATGTCCCATAGGAAATTAACCCGTAAAATCAGTTTTTAGCCTCACAAAAGTCCCCTGTACACTTTGGGGGAAAAAAGTGATAGAGGGAACTGTAAAAACGAAGGTTTTATCGTCCCGAAATCGAAAAGAGAAGTTCAGGGTGAGAGAGCCAGCCGTTCCGAGAACGAACCTTATGTGTTTAGAATAAAGCTTGTCCCGGGTGGGAATCACGCCCACGACCAAGCCCTTACAACTTACAAGGCAACCGTGAATCCTTTTAAAGCCTAAATTAAAGTCCCCAGGGCCAGCCTAGTTAGCTTGGTTGGTAGAGCGTCTGCCTTGTAAGCGCTGGGCCGCGGGTTCGATTCCCGCCCGGGGCGGATTTTATCCTGATGGGATAATGTTCGTTCTCGGAACGGCTGGCTTT
>NW_007377805.1:129598-137500 GCF_000475195.1 Diaphorina citri | reverse complement strand
ATAGACAAAAGCAAACAAAAATAAACATGATCGCAGGGAACCGCGTCTATCACATAAGATAACCGGTTGGTTATCTTATACAATAGACAAAAGCAAACAAAAATAAACATGATCGCAGGGAACCGCGTCTATCACATAAGATAACCGGTTGGTTATCTTATACAATAGACAAAAGCAAACAAAAATAAACATGATCGCAGGGAACCGCGTCTATCACATAAGATAACCGGTTGGTTATCTTATACAATAGACAAAAGCAAACAAAAATAAACATGATCGCAGGGAACCGTGTCTATCACATAAGATAACCGTTTGGTTATCATATGTGATAGACAAAAGCAAACAAAAATAAACATGATCGCAGGGAACCGTGTCTATCACATAAGATAACCGGTTTGGTTATCTTATATGATAGACAAAAGCAAACAAAAATAAACATGATCGCAGGGAACCGTGTCTATCACATAAGATAACCGGTTTGGTTATCATATGTGATAGACATGGACCCCTGTGACAATAAAAAATAATTATTGCCCTAGGAGACCTGGGTATCAAATAAGATAGACGGGTGAAATCAATGAAAAAAAGTCTGGTCTCCTGGGGTCATCAGGTGAAAATGGCTCGGTACGCAATGGGAAATAAGATAGACGGGTGAAATCAATGAAAAAAAGTCTGGTCTCCTGGGGTCATCAGGTGAAAATGGCTCGGTACGCAATGGGTTAAAAAAGTTTTCTATTACTTTGGGGGAATAAAAAAAATGCTCTCTAAATTCGTTCAGAAAACCTCATCCTACTCTCAAGTTACGTTTTTCCTGTAATTTTTACTGTGAAAAGTGTCAATAGGTTAAGCCGATTACAGTCTGTAAAGACGCTGCCTTGAAACTGTTATTACAGGAGATTTGGCTTCCATGTCTAGTCTTGGGTTTTTACCTATTACTATATACTATAGTGGCCTATTCCTTGAAACATCTTTGCATCTGGCACATATTCTGACGTAAAAATAACGTCAACATTTTCGTAATTTTATTACCTAGGTTTGTCGAAGTCAAAATTAGGGACTAGCTATTCAACTGCCATCCAAATTTCATCCAATAAGTGTGCCAAGTTTCAAGTCAGTCACCAAAAAAGCTCAAAAATCAGTTGCAAATTTTAAACCTAAACACTCATCTCAAGTTAAAATAAAACCATGAAATGATGTTTTTTTTGCCTCCAGTACATGTGTATGTGAGCTTTGAGATTTTCTTGCACAATCCACGTCTCACAGCAATAAGTACCTCATAACAATAAGTACTTGCCATTTTTCTAATGGCTCAAAAAACAACAAACTGCTGCAACTTTCCTAATCAGGTCTTTCTTCTGTCTTGAAGATTTTCTTTGCTTGTTATCACTGAAACAGGATCCTACGGAAGTCTATTATGTCCAAGTGGTTAATGTAATGCTCTTCTTTCTTTTTCTTGTAGTTCTTCTTGTTCTTCTTTCACTTCTCTTTCTTCTTCTACTTTTCCCCCTTCTTCTTCTTCTTCTTCTTTTTCTTCTTGTTTTTCTTCTTCTTGTTCTTCTTTTTCTACCTCTTCTTCTCTTTATTTGTCTTCCTCATTTCAGCAAGATCGTTTACAATACAGTGTTCTTCATTTTAATTCCTCCATTTTTAAAATGTCTCTTGATTAGAGGGTGAGTGTAACAAAATAGTGAGAAGTTGGTCATTTTAGAGTGGGCACGTTGAATGCAAAGTTTCCAATTGATGAACCAAAGTTAAGGAACATTGCGGTTGGTAAGTATCTGGATGAGTGTCTATCTGGGCAATCACATGATGCTTTTCAGGCCAGATGAGGAGATTTACATGAGGAGGAAGCTCGACCCTATCAGTCCCAGATTTTCTAACTTCCCCAAGGTGTGTCAAACTTACCCGAAAACCCTGTACGTGTTCTTCAAACGTAATTTCCCGCTTTCGCCCACAAAGTTGAACTTTTTTTGACTAGTGCTCCCAAGAGCCCCATCCTTTCTCTATAATGCTTTTGCCTCCAATCTGTTTGTATTACAATTGTGTGTAAACATTGTGAACCGAGATAGCGACAAGTCAACATTGTCTCCAGAATACAGCTGCTACTGGAGAGGTTCTCAGAAAACAAAATGTTTCTCAAAAGGAAAAAAGGGTCCCGGAGTTTTGAATCTTGTTGAAATTGAAAAAATAAAGGGTTGTCTTGGTTTGTTTCGTTGTTGACAGTGGCGTAGCGTGGTCTAAAGTCAAGTGTAAGACGTGTAGGGCACTAATTTCCATCGCCATGCACATTACTACATAAGTCATGCACATGCTTCTTCATAAATATTTAAAGTCAATATTTAAGGGTATTTGAGTAAATTTTGAGTGTATGGCCGCCATACACGCCCTACATTGACGCTACGCCACTGGTTGTTGAAATTGAAATACTCGTAGGTAGCTAGGAAATAAAGGGTTTCCTTGAACAATCTTTCTTCAAGCAAGTGATTGAAATGAAATCTTTCCTTGAACAATCTTCCTTCAAGCAAGTGATTGAAATAAAATCTTTCCTTGAACAATCTTCCTTCAAGTAAGTGATTGAAATGAAATCTTTCCTTTGTACGTATTACGAAAGTTAATCTGAAAAATAAGCTTTATACTAACCCTTTCAGTGACCTTGTCCACTTTGTGTACGGATTACGAAAGCTGGTCTGAAAAATGAGCTTTATACTAACCCTTTCAGTAACCTTGTCCACTTTGTGTACGGATTACGAACGTTAATCTGAAAAATAAACTTTATACTAACCCTTTCAGTAACCTTGTCCACTTTGTGTACGGATTACGAAAGTTAATCTGAAAAATAAGCTTTATACTAACCCTTTCAGTAACCTTGTCCACTTCATGATATTGGAAGTTACAGTGCGAATCAAAGTGCTGATCCTTGAACTGACCCTTCCTGATGACCTTGTTTGGGAATTTGCCCTTCAGATCCATGAAGAATTTCAGCATCTGGGGGAGTGAAAAGAAAAAAAAAAATAAAGAATGATAGTTAAAACTAAAAGTTAACTTTTTATATGCATTGTCTGGCCTTGGCATTTTAACTGAATCAACATGATTGATTCAAAGACTATTTGGTGTCACTGCTGTCATGTTAGTTTTCCTTTGGAAGTAATATCACGCTTTGTCGAGCCACCTAGCCAGTGTATTGCATTCCCCCTGAAAAAAACAGCTCTTTTAGTTTCTCTTCAAAGTCGAAAGGTAAGACCAAAGTGAGACTTCACCTACGAGAAGTGTTAACCAGTATGTTTACCTGATTGTTGGACTTTCCAGAGAACATTATCTTGCCAGTGTATAACTCGTAGATAGTACATCCTGCAGACCACAGGTCTATACCGAAATCATACGGGATACCTAGGATAACCTGAAATAAAAACGAGAAAAAGTAAGAATAACATAAAACATACGAGTATATTTATACTTATGTAACTACCTGCCTACCTTTTTTTAACTTCTTTCATAAAGAACTTAGTAATGACCCACAGATCAACAGATTTTTTGTCTCCAACAAGGCCAATTTTCCGGAAAAAAAAAAAAAAAAAAAAAACTGAATCGGTTTAATTCCAAGTAAATGGGTGTATAAGAAGAATAAAACTATCTCATTTCTTCTTAGCACCGAAAAAATGAATTTTCAACTAGGTACTCCATCTATATCCGATTTCTCCTTAGTATATGTAGGTACCAACTTTTAGGAATAGCCATAATACACCTTTGGTCATAGTATCAATTTTAGCCATATTTTGAACTTTACGAAGCCATAAAAAGGTAAAAATAGAACTGATTTTGACTTAAAGTGAGAAAAAAAGATTTGATTGGACTAAAAATCTAATTATTTTGCCAAAAAAAAAAAAAAAAAAAAAAAAAAAAAAAAAAAACTGGTTCAGTTTAATTCCAAGTAAATGGGTGCATAAGAAGATAAGAAGTTGAAATAGAACTATCTCATTTCTTCTTAGCACCGAAAAAATAAGTTTTCAACTAGGTACCTACTCCATCTATCTCCAATTTCTTCTTAGTATGTAGGTACCAACTTTTAGGAATAGCCATACCTAATACACCTTTAATCATAGTACCAATTTTAGCCATATTTTGAACTTTACAAAGCCATAAAAAGGTAAAAATAGAACTGATTTTGACTTGAAGTGAGAAAAAAAGATTTGATTAGACTAAAAATCTAATTTTTAATCAACTTTACGAATAGCCATAAAAGGTAAGGAAAAAAGATTTGATTAGACTTAAAATCTAATTATTATCTTACGAGTGTTGGAACTTGTGTTGGTGGGAGGGGGTCTGGCAACGAGTGGAGCGGGGATTTATTTTATAATTTAAACTTCTCTCCTCAAATTTATTTATTGAGGAAGCTCAGCACGCCCGCCACAAACCACAACACACCTGCAAAATTCAAAACAATGACACTAAATAGAGAGCGAACCTTGGTGAATATTTGGAGAAAAACTTGTGAAGATATTCATATTGTAAAAAAGAAGACAAAAATCTAATTAGATAATACCTACCTTTTGAATACCTACTGAACAAAAGCTAAGACCACCTTTTTTCACTACACATCGAGTGCAAAAAAAAAAAAAAAAATCAAGAAAGATTAACTTTCCATCAAATTTCATAAATTATTTAACTTACGTTTTATTTAAGATACAATTTTTGGTGTTCTAGTTGATTCTACTTTTAATGGGAAACTTGACATTGAAAAAGTTCTACAGCCAATCTGGCACGATTTTTCGCACAAAAGTGTACATATTTCGTATTTCCCACCTCCTAAATTACAAAATGACCCCTTTCCCATACCTATGAGGGAAATTGAATAAATCGCTACTAAATATTACCTGTTCAAAGTTGTTAAATAAACAAATTTCGTCCATAACACTTAGTAAAGCAAATACTTAGTAATATGGTAACTACTAGATTACCTATAGCGCTGTACTACGCCTTGAATTTCTTCGTCCAATTCTTTTCACCTGAAAAACCCGGATAGAAAGTTTCGTAAATTTTCTTTATTTGCTAAAATTCCGCGAAAAAAATCATTTAGATTTCTTCCCTGATGGGAAAATCCCATAAAAATTCGTTTCATACTCTCGGACTAAAGAGTTTAAAAATTCCAAATTATACCTATGGACTTATAAGACTAATCTCCAAAATTTTCAAGAAGAGTTTGGAGATATAGAACTAGGCAAAAAAGTCCAAAAGAGATAGTTTTCTAAATCTAAAAATTAATTCTAAAATTTAGAGAATAACCACAAAAAAGATTAGAAAAGATCATGCAAGAAATTAGGTAAAGGGTGAACCCAAAAGAACATTGAAAGCTACTTGTACGAAATCTTACCTCTTTACAAAAGACTTTACGCCACGACGAGCGAGAATTGAAATAAAAGTGCAGACCAAATACATCTTACTGGGCTTCTAGAGGAAATAATAAAAGTCAGATTAGTATGAAGAAACATGGGACATTATTTAAATCTAAGTTTTTAATAAGGGCTCAAGCTTTAAGAAGCCCATTTTTCTCAAAACTAAATTTTCATATTTAGACCCTTCTTGAACAGAACCTTTATTAAGTGTCAGTTGGGGGGGAAGTGGGGACGAAAGGAGCTTTTTTTAATGTGGGGAAGGCACTTTTTTTGCTGGAATTTCAACCAGCTTCTCACGAGGCTGAGAGGCACTCAAAAAAAGTCAGCAAAACGTCATGGATTGCCAACTAAAGACACAAAATGCTACAATTTTTATGTGTTCAAATAAATGAGATTCATATTCTATGCCTCGGCTGGCATGGAATCCAGGGCCGGACTTGGATACTCACATGATCTCGTTGTTACGGATGATTTTGACTGCCACATCTTGTCCTCCCCTGGCACTGTCCCTGGCTCTCACTACATTGGAGAACACACCCTGACCTGTATAGCCGTATACCTGAAAAAACCGCACGGAATGAGAGGCATACTACCGGAAGGGCATGCTACGACACAGACCACACGAGTCTAATGTAGCAGTTGTTTCATCGCTACGAAATAAAAACGAAGGTGAACCTTTCATCTTGGGGAAAAACCTGAAACTTTAATGAGGGGAGCTAAGGGTTAACAGGATATGAATGGCAACGAATAAAGCTTACGAGAGCCAGCCTAGTTAGCTTGGAGCGTAGTGGGTCTGCTTTGTAAGCGCTAGGTCGCGGGTTTGATTTTCACCCGGGGCGAGCTTTCTCCCCAAACAGATAAGGTTCATCCTCGGAATAGCTGACTTTCTCCTATCCTGTCCTCCCTCTCGCTTCGATTTCAGGGCGAAAAGACCTCGGTAGCCACAGTCCCATCTATTAAGTAAACGGCAGAAAAATAGGTAGCGCCTTGACCACTACACCACCGAGGTAGGTAGCGCCTTGACCACTACACCACCGAGGTAGGTAGCGCCTTGACCACTACACCACCGAGGTAGGTATTCCATACCTCGGCTGGGATTGAACCCACGCCCTCCTGTTTACCAGGCGAGCGCCTTGACCACTACACCACCGAGGTAGGTATTCCATACCTCGGCTGGGATTGAACCCACGCCCTCCTGTTTACCAGGCGAGCGCTTTGACCACTACACCACCGAGGTAGGATTGGCCACCAAGGTAGGAAAAAAGAACATTGGCCAACGCAATGGGAGTTTAACTTTTAATGAAATCTGTAAGTAATGATAAAATAACCATTATGTAGCTTATGTACGTACCTCATATCTCGAGTCCATGACCTCTCCAATGCGAACCCTGTAGTAGCCTTCTGCATCATCCCAGTTATCCAACAGACTAGGATTATCCCCTCCTCTGCCCCCTACGCCGGGCCTGACACCTACCACAGCACTCTGAAATACCGAGGATGACAGGACAATAAATAAGTGATTCAGTGGATTGTAAAACTCACTTTTTTTTTTTTTTTTTTTTTTTTTTTAAAAAAAAAGATAAAATAACCATATGTAGCTTATGTATACGTACCTCATATCTCGAGTCCATGACCTCTCCAATGCGAACCCTGTAATATCCTTCTGCATCATCCCAGTTATCCAACAGACTAGGATTATCCCCTCCTCTGCCCCCTACTCCGGGCCTGACACCTACCACAGCACTCTGAAATACCGAGGATAACAGGACAATAAATAAGTGATTCAGTGGATTTTTTTTTTTTTTTTTTTTTTTTTTTTTTTTTTTTTTTTGTGGTAAAGCAGAAAAGTTCTTTACAACTTTTGTATCAGTGCATTATTAAGTGCCTTCTTTACTATGGATATTTGGTGAGATTACACATATTGCTACTGTTGTCCAACTTCCAAGGGCTTCAATATTTGCGGGAGATGCTGGGTTACCTGCAAAACATAACGCAGTATAACACCAGAGAACATAGAGAACTAGAAAACAAACAAAAAAAAAAAAATCAAGTAAAACTCTTCGATTTCGGGACGATAAGACCTTAGTAGTTACAGTTCCCCCGTGTCCGCGAACATGTCCCACTTGGACGTCTCTTTCTTGCCACCGGCCGGGTTCGAACCCGCAACCCCCGCGCTATCAACCTGTGCCTCCGCGCTCGGCGCGCTAATTGGCGCGTCTGAGAAGCGCGACCTGCGCTTCTTAATCAGTTGCGCTTACTTGGGTGATGTTTCAAAGTCATAGAGCAGGAAAAATGAGGACCAACGGAATTTTTTTCTTCTATGACTTCTAGATCCCGAGATAAATCGATTTTAAAAATACCGGTAAATCGTGAACTTTGACGTCACGGCATACGCTCCTGTAGGCGATAACATCACATTAAATGTCCCGAGCAAAGCTCCCTCACAGGCAACGCATTAATGTGTTTGTGCGCATACGTTTCTGCGCAGTTCTTTCTGCTCCTGCGCTAATTT
>NW_007377805.1:110533-129537 GCF_000475195.1 Diaphorina citri | reverse complement strand
TTTTTGCGGTAAGGCAGAGAACTTCTTCACAACTTTGGTGAGTATCACAGCATTACTAAGTGCCTCCTTTACTGTGGATACTGGGTGAGACTACACATATTGCTACTGCTGTACAACTACCAATATTTCCAGCATACCCTGGGTTATCTGAAAAACATAACGCAGTGTAACACAAGAGAAGAACATAGAGAACCAGAAAATTTTGAAGTATAAAATCCACCTTAAAACAAACAAACAAAAAAACTCACATTCACATTTCCATCAAAGTCCGTGTCCGCGAACATGTCCCACTTGGACGTCTCTTTCTTGCCACCGGCCGGGTTCGAACCCGCAACCCCCGCGCTATCAACCTGTGCGTCCGCGCTCGGCGCGCTAATTGGCGCGTCTGAGAAGCGCGACCTACGCTTCTTAACGGGAGGGGTGTTGGAGTCTTCGCTCTGCTTGGGGGAGGTGTTATTGGAGGGGTTGGATTGGACGCTCTCCTGGGGTGGATGGTCGTGGGTGGGAGGGTTGGTGTCTTGGGTGGTAGATCGGGAACTGGGGGGAGGGGAGGGATCCTCGGTTTTGGCTCGTTTCGGACTGGTGGGCAGAGACGACATGTTGGAGTCTTCAGAGTTCTGGAAGATAAAGGGGAAAAAGAAAAGTAATTCAATGTTATTCATGAGAAAAAAGAAACTTATATAAACTTTGAAAACGGGATACCATGTCAAATACTAATTAATACTAACATAAGAAGAGAATAAGTCTTCACTTGACTAAATAATTTAGTCAATTTATTATTTAGTCAAGTGAAGACTTATTCTCTTCTTATTTTAATAATAAAGAAACTTATATCAAAAAGTCGATGAATACTACACATACTCCACAGTAAATCACTTTGAGTTAAACCAATTAAATCAAGCAATATGAATTGGATTAAAATTGAGGAATGAAGTTGCAGAATTTAATCAATTCAGTTGATATTATCTCGAAATGTGGGGCATTTAAAAATAAGTTTTAATTTATTGGCAGCATTGCATTGCTTCAACTGAGTACTTATAAATTACGACTCTTCTCCATTAATACTATCCCAGTAGCCCACCCATCCTATCCTTAACCACACCCGATGTTGCTTCACTCACCGCGCACAATCGTTTAAGTAGCTCTTCCCTCTGCTTTCTCCTCCGTTCTATAATTTCCTCTTCGTTTTCTTCTTCTATGTTTATATTGGCCAAATCCTCGTCAGAGCTGTCTGATTTATCCACCTTCAGACCTTCTGAGAGGGAATCTTTGAACTTGTCGGTCTTGTGTTTGCTACGGGAGGAGTGGTAGCGGTCTCGGCCGTGAGGGTCCCGGGTTCGATCCCTGCTACGTGACCGATGAAACCTGGACGGGAAATGAAATTGTTAGTAGTTTTGGGGGTCACCTCAGTAGTGTGGTATGATTAGTGTGAGGCGTGTACTGTATTAGGAGGACAACTACAAATCTGTGTAGTGTAGGTATTAACGCTAAGACACCGGATTGGTGCTTGTTGGTTCAGGGCAAAGTCAAGTCATAAAACTTAGTAAGTTATATCTCGCCTCATAAAGGCATAAGAGATCTACAAAGTTTAGAAAGATTCAAGACCTCCTTGGTAAAATATCTTAAAGGAACACAGAGAAATAAAAATTTAATGGTTGGGTGGAAGAGCTCCTCCAGGAGAACCCTGCTCAAAAGTCCTTGTTTAATTTAAACCTTCATAGTTTAAAAAGAATTATTTATCATATTAAGCTATTCAAAATTTCAAACTCACAAAAAGAAAGTCCTTTCCACAGACTTTTTTTTAATAATACCACAGACTTATCTGTGGTCTTCAAAAACATCGAACATCGAAAAATAAAACATCGATGTTCGATGTTTCCATCGAAAGAAAAACGTCGATGTTGACATCGATGTTTTTGTTCCGATGTATCGATGTTTTCAAAACATCGATGTCGATGTCCCAACCCTATTCCAAACAAAGACCCTTTTTTTCTGTACAAGGTGCAAAATAACTTTCATGTTTTTAAAAAAAAACTAAAAGAAATCTATTAAAGTAAAATGTATTGGCCTGCACTTTTTTCTCAACAATAGACGTAAAATAAAAGAAGGTCAGTAAGAGGTTAAGATTTAAAATACTTCGTACTGTAGGTACTTAATAATTTTGCTACTTTCTTTCAATCCATAAAAAAAATATCAATTTTCGAACCCATCAGGCGCATATTCCTGAAATATATGATGGTGCGACCTTTGCGCGGATCATCGCGTTTGCCGTTTGCGCTCCTGAAAATGTAAAATGAAACACAAAGTTGATAGATTAAAGAGCATTCCTCGAACTAGGTATAAAACCTAAATTATTACCTATAATAATACCTAATATGTACTTGAATAGGTATGTATAAATTTGTAAAAATAATAATAAAGAACATCAATCATATAGTCTCCACTACAGTTGATCAAAGTCCAAGTCAACCAACATTGACTGGACCTGTGGCCTGTGAAGTCTATTTCACTTTTCTGAACCAAATAGGTTTGTTCATATTCGTACCCTAGAATATCCTAACTTAGATAATAGATAAAATTCTAATTTATCGACCTTTGCGCGGATCATCGCGTTTGCCGTTTGCGCTCCTGAAAATGTAAAATGAAACACAAAGTTGATAGATTAAAGAGCATTCCTGGAACTAGGTATAAAACCTAAATTATTACCTAAAATAATACATAATATGTACTTGAACAGGTATGTATAAATTTGTAAAAATAATAATAAAGAACATCAATCATAGTCTCCACTACAGTTGATCAAAGTCCAAGTCAACCAACATTGAATGGACCTGTGGCCTGTGATGTCTATTTCACTTTTCTGAACCAAATAGGTCTGTTCATATTCGTACCCTAGAATATCCTAGCTTAGATACCTAATAGATGAAATTCTAAATATACTTACATGTCTTTGGGTTTCTTCACAGACTTGGTGATCTGACAGTCATTATCTGAATCTTCAAGATCCACTAAATTGATCACCTCAACTCCAACCTTCTCTTTTTTCTTCTTGCTAGAGTCATCCACTTCACTCTCGGAGAGGTAAGCTCCCAGCCGAGCTTGTAAAAGTTCCTGTGGGAATTGAGGATGGTTGAGGTTTCTTTCTGTCTACTGAAATTTGATGACAAAATAGTCTGTACTTCTTGCCTCTGTAAAATGCATGAGACTACTGAATTTCATGTCATTACTGAGATACAAAACTCACCAGCCGAGCTTGTAAAAGTTCCTGTGGGAATTGAGGATGGTTGAGGTTTCTTTCTGTCTACTGAAATTTGATGACAAAATAGTCTGTGTTTCTTGCCTCTATAAAATGCATGAGACTACTGAATTTCATGTCATTATACTGAGATACAAAACTCGGTCCCTTAGAATATGAGCCTAACAGAGATGGGTGCCATTCATGTAATACAATTTTATAGAAGAAAAGATTCAAAAGAAAAAGTCAAGGAGATAAGATAACTCATACAAGTAAGATTACAGCATTTTCACCCACTCTATCTTCTCTTCTGAGTGTTTTATTTAGCAAAAATTTAGGTACATACCTACTTCATAAATGCCACCATAGACAAACAAATTAGGAGAAAAATGGCTTTGAGTTGAAACTTTAAACTCACTTCATTAATTCAATTCACTTACTTTCTGTTTCATAAGCTCCTCCAGATTTAACTCATCCTCTCCCTCATCCACTCCATGTTTCCCGTTCATGTCCACCTTCTCCTTATCCTTGTCCTTCTTTTTCTTCTTCTTGCTTCCGTTTTCTTCAGCGTCTCCATTCTCTTCCTTTTTATGCTTCCTCCAGATTTAACTCATCCTCTCCCTCATCCACTCCATGTTTCCCGTTCATGTCCACCTTCTCCTTATCCTTGTCCTTCTTTTTCTTTTTCTTGCTTCCGTTTTCTTCAGCGTCTCCATTCTCTTCCTTTTTATGCTTCTTTTTCTTGTGTTTTCTGAAAAGAGTTGATACTTGAGCAAAAATATGGTGGGGTGTTTACTGTCCTTTATGACAAATTTTTATTTCCGTTTTCATGTTTGATACTTGAGCAAAAATATGGTGGGGTGTTTACTGTCCTTTATGACAATTTTTTATTTCTGTTTTCATTTTTTACATGGGACAATATTTTGTTTCCCTTATTCTTTCAGCACAAAATAGAAATATTTGTCCTACTCTTGCCCTATACCAAATTAAGTGAGTTTTCTTGAAATATTCAAAACCTATGAAAAATTAAATAGGTACAAAAAAAGACTTAGATATCATTTCATAGGTGGTAATAGCTTACTTTTCTTTTTTGTCAGTGGAGCTAGATTTCTTATGCTTATGCTTGTGTTTCTTCTTCTTTTTCTTTTCTTCCAACTCTGTTTCTGAGTTACTCTCAGACGATTCTAAGTCCAACTCATCACTTGATTTCCTAAACAAAACAAGAGAGAGAAAATTAGTTAGTATTTCAGTGAAGTCAAAATCATTTTTTCACCACTTTACATTTGGCATGGCTGTTGGCTTAGTGTGTAAATAAATAAACATCTGATGAATGGACAATCTTCTGTAATATTAGCACAATCAGCTGTACTCATCATACTGCTGAGAAAAGAAATGAACAGTTCTGGGTCTTCGAGTGGTAGCGGTCTCGGCCGTGAGGGTCCCGGGTTCGATCCCTGCTACGTGACCGATGAAACCTGGACGGGAAATGAAATTGTTAGTCGTTCTGGGGGCAACCTGTGTAGTATTATTAGTGTGAGGCGTGCACTGAATCAGGAGGACACATACAAATCTGTGTAGTATGAGTATTAATGCGATAGACTTCCAATGTGCTGTTTGTTGGTTCGAGTACATAGAAATCTGTGCAGTGTAGTTATTAACGCGTTAAACTTCGGATTGGTGCTTGTCGGTTCAGGGCAAAGTCAAGTCATAAAACTTAGTAAGTTATATCTCGCCTCATAGAGGCATAAGAGATCTACAAAGTCTAGAAAGAATCAAGACCTCCTTGGTAAAATATCTTAAAGGAACACAGAGAAATAAAAAAAATAGTGGTTGGGTGGAAGAGCTCCTCCAGGAGAACCTTGTCACTTAAAAGAAAGCAAGGGTGAAAACTGACCTTGGGAATCGAACCCAGGACCTTCTGGATGGGAACCAAACACACTCACCTTCTATTGTCCCGTCCAAATCCGCCTCTCTTGCCGTCTCTCTCTTCCCGACACTTAAAAGAAAGCAAGGGTGAAAACTGACCTTGGGAATCGAACCCAGGACCTTCTGGATGGGAACCAAACACACTCACCTTCTATTATCCCGTCCAAATCCGCCTCTCTTGCCGTCTCTCTCTTCCCGCATCCTCCTGTCTCTCTCATCCCCCCTCCCTCTCTCTCCTCCCCTCCTTCTCTCCCTGTCTCTCTCCACATTACTATCTCGCAATGGTGACGCCCGCCCTCTCTCTCCCTCTTTCCTTCGCTCTCTGTCTTTGTCTCGTTTCCGCTCTTCTGATCTTCTATCTCTCAAGTCGAGGCGAGTCTCGTTCTCTGATTTGTCTCGTGCTGACGGACGACCTTTGCGCGGATCATCCACATATTAGTATATGCAATCAACCATTGTGAGGACTTGGGCTTGCTATTTAAAGCCATTCATCCTTTAGGAAAGAAATCAAAATTTCGAATTTCCCGCCAACTTTACACGCTTAAAGGCCAACAATGGCCTAGCTCAGCCCAGTACATAAACACACCCTTACACTATTACATAACCCACCCCACAAAGTAATTTTTTCAAGCACAATAGGTACCTACCCATGTTGATTTCTGAAAATCAACATAGCAACAGGAGACAAACTAATAAGTATTTGTGTGTTCAAGGAGTGAGAACTGAAAAGGTAGGAGCTATATCCTCAAGAAGAATTCGTTTTTTGCCATGTGAATGGGCATCCACAATCTATACAGTCAAGTTGTTTGCAATGTTGGTAAATTTTCAGGCACTTTCATGACAGTTAGGAAGCCCCAACCTGAGACTGCACACCTCAGGGTTATTCAATCATTGTCATCTGAATTTTTAATTGTTTATGTCCGTATCATCTAGCACTTGACGATCTTCGAATCGAGCTTTTCTAGGCAACTTGAATTTATCTTACCCCATTGCTTTGGTTGGTTGTCCTCCTTGAGAACTTTGGACACCCAGAAACGTTTAACAACGACTTGGGACTGGTGGTGGATTCCTGATCAGGAACCACAGGGACAGTTTATACTCAACACCATGAAGCTCTACGTTCTTCCTAGAAGATGACAAAATCAAGCTAATAGGAATCGGGGCCCCAAAAAGAGTAAAGGAAAATTTCAAAAGCCCAAATGCCCAAATTTCCCGAAAGTCGAAGAAAAAAGGAACTTTGGACACCCAGAAACGTTTAACAACGACTTGGGACTGGTGGTGGATTCCTGATCAGGAACCACAGGGACAGTTTATACTCAAGACCATGAAGCTCTACGTTCTTCCTAGAAGATGACAAAATCAAGCTAATAGGAATCGGGGCCCCAAAAAAGTAAAGGAAAATTTCAAAAGCCCAAATGCCCAAATTTCCCGAAAGTCGAAGAAAAAAAAAAAAAAGGTTTGTTTTGATTTTGACACTGGTGAGAAGTGAGCCTCCTCTTATTTGAAGCGCGTTAAATACGGCGCCTTAACCCATTGATATCCATTTGTGTTTTTGGGAATTCACTTCAATTTAAACCTACCTATCTTTGAATTTTTAAAGCTCTTAATTCCATTTCCATCATAATCATTATTTTATTTTATTACCTACCTGAAGATTTTTTTTTCCCCTTCAATTTTAATTATTTACCGAGAGAAAAAAGATATAATTTCCAAGACCTATTTTACAACAATCGCTACTGTAAACGCGTCTTTAACGCGCCAAGGATTCCTGGTAAGCTTTGGCTAGCTTCTAGCTTCTCACCTTGTAAACAAAAAATTCTTATCATTTTCCTTTGATGATTTTCCAAAATTTCCATTTTCCTGATAAGGCTCCTGATTTTATGAATTAAATTCCAAAGAAACTGATTTCCCAGTTGATCAGTCTTGATTTTTGTTCTCCAGTTTGATTCGCACCTATCTGACATCACATCATGGTGTATATTGCACCAGGTAAGTTTTGCACAGGTTGTTTCAACATTCAACATCACGGTTGAACTACACTCCATTTGGTGACAGGCTACTTGCGTTTCTCACCACCCAGTTTAAGAACCAGTTTCTCACCACCCAGTTTTACAGTTGGGGCTAGGAAAAGAGCAGCATTAGATTGTCCAGATGACCTTCTATCCAAATGTAGTTTGATCTGATCATAAGAGCAATCACACTGTATCAGGCTCTACACGTATTATGGAGCTTGAAACTCTGGTATTAGTTTAGAAGCCACAACAATGAAAAATTGCTACAAAAAAGGAGCTGTCACAAATGAGCAGTGACCAGTGTTATTACAGGGTTGGGTTAAATTTCAAATGAAGCTTTCACAAATGAGTAGTGACCAGTATTACAGGGCTTGTTCAAACACAAAAAAGGAACTTTCTTTTTCATTGTCTCGGCTTCTGAATATGCTACAAAAAAGGAGCTGTCACAAATGAGCAGTGACCAGTGTTATTACAGGGTTGGGTTAAATTTCAAATGAAGCTTTCACAAATGAGCAGTGACCAGTATTACAGGGCTTGGTCAAACACAAAAAAGGAACTTTCTTTTTCATTGTCTTGGCTTCTGAATAATTACCAAAACTATTATTTTCAGATGGGACCATGGCGGAGAGCCGTCCACTGAGTGTAAGCAAGGTGGTTGATCTGTTCTGGAGTGCCATTGACTTCATCATTCTCTTCTTTCAAACCCTGATCAATCCCAACCTTCATAAGAAGGGCCCTGGGTACACTACCGACTACAGACCACCCTCTGGAGGTAGTGGAGGAGGTGGTGGTGGTGGTTATGGTGGTGGACAAGGGTAAGTTAATCATCAAAACTTGGTACAACCTAAGTTTTTTTTTTTTTTCCTCCAAGTAGGTTGATATAGGGAACTGTAACTACTAAGCTCTTATTATCCCAAAATAAAAAAGAAAAAAAAAGAAGGACAAGATGTGATATCAACTCGTCTGGTCAAGATCTCATCAACTTTTGCAGTGAAAATGATCTCTTTATTGCTAATACCTGGTTCGAGCAAAAGCCTTCTGCCCGCCACACATGGACATCACCTGATGGAAACTACAAAAATCAAATCGTGATATCAACTCGTCTGGTCAAGATCTCATCAACTTTTGCAGTGAAAATGATCTCTTTATTGCTAATACCTGGTTCGAGCAAAAGCCGTCTGCCCGCCACACATGGACATCACCTGATGGAAACTACAAAAATCAAATTGACTTCGTTTGTGTGAGCAACAGGTTCCGCAACTCCGTGACCAATGCTAAAGCAAAACCTGGCAGCGACTGCGGATCGGACCATAACCCCGTAGTGATCAACATGAGGATTAAATTGAAAAAGCTTGTGAAGAAAACTTCTTCTAAGAAATGGGATGTTGTAAAAACCAAAATACCTGACACAAAGACGCTGTTTTCAGAGGATGTAAGCAAACGTTTAGAGACAGCTTTTGCTACACATTACAACAAAGTTAATATTGAGGACAACTGGAAAACCTTAAAAGAAGTCATCACCTCAAGTGCAACAGAAAACATTGGAACAGAGACAACAAAAACTAAGAAGAAGTGGATGACAATGGAAATCTTAAATCTAATGGAGACTAGAAAAATATACAAAAACAGTCAAAAACCAGAGGACAAGACTAAATACACCCAATTGAAGAGAGAAATTCAAAAACTATGTAGACAAAAGAAAGAAGAATATTTAAACAGTTAAACAGGGAGTATACCAGCTTAGTCTGGCTGGGGGACTTTGAACAGGGAGGATACCAACCTGAAATAGGTAGATAGGTAATGAAAAAATTAAGTACTTAGCTACTTAGGTGTTAAAATATAAGTGTTAGCAAGCTAAATTGGATCTTCAATTCAGAATTTTTTTCACTTTAAATCTTCAATACAAGATCCACGTTACCTGCCTATTATCGTCAGATCTTGCCACTCCAATGTGACAATCAAATAGATAAGACCACTTAAATAAGGTACTCAGCAAACAAGACTGTCATTTTGAATATATCTCATTTGGAATCATGAAAACACTCCAAATCAGTATAAAGGTATACATTCTCAATGGACAACAACAAAGTGGCTGAATCAAGACTCGAATCAGCCAGCCTACATTTTTTTCACTTTAAATCTTCAATGCAAGATCCAAGTTACCTGCCTATTATCTTCAGATCTTACCACTCCAATGTGACAATAAAATAGATAAGACCACTTAAATAAGGTACTCAGCAAACAAGACTGTCATTTTGAATATCTCTCATTTGGAATCATGAAAACACTCCAAATTAGTATAAAGGTATACATTCTCAATGGACAACAACAAAGTGGCTGAATCAAGACTCGAATCACGTGTTATTGATTTTTACGTTATCTCATAAGCCAATACAAAAGAATAATTGTTTGGCATGAATGTTCATCACAAATGCAATTCCTTGAATTGTATTTAAGTAGGTACATTCTTTATTTCACCTGATGAGGGACACAACAGGATGGGCATTGGGCATGCTATGACACAGATGTATGAAGTCCAAAGTAGCAGATGTTCCATTGCTAAGAAATAAAAAAGGTGGTGAAACAACCATTAAAAACACCCTCAATCTTTTTTGACATCATTACTGTGGGGATAGTCTAGGGTAGGTATTTTGGACTTGCCTTTATCAGTGAGATAGTGAGATCATCAAAACTAGGTACAACCTAAGTTTTTTTTTTTTTTTTTTTTTCCTCCAATTAGGTTGATATAGGGAACTTTATCTTGTTATAATTGTCATGATATGTTAAAATTTAATAATAAAGCACAATTATTACTATTACTATTACTATTTAACTACTAAGCTCTTATTATCCCAAAATAAATAAGAAAGAAAAAGAAGGACAAGATTTTTTTTTTTTTTAATTGTGTTAAGCATAAATGCTTGTCACAAATGTCATTCCCTGCTTAATATACTACGCTAAATTTCATGACATGACTTGAACTCGAACCACCAACCTCCAGATTCAAAGACCACCGCGCTAACCACTGCACCACTGAGATTGGTAAGAAGGACAAGATAGGAGAAAGCCAGCTCTCCCAAGAGTGAATCTCTTCTGTTTAGGATAAAGGCCACCTAGAGAGAGAATCAAACCTGCAATTGCCAGCCTAGTTAGCTTAGTTGGTAGTGAGTCTGCCTTGTAAGTGCTAGGCTGCGGGTTCAATTCCCACCCGGGGCAGATTTTATCCTGATGGTATAATGTTTGTTCTCGGAATGGCTGGCTTTCTCCTATCCTGTCTTCCTTCTCTCTTTGATTTTGGGATGATAAGACCATAGCAGTTACAGTTCCCTCTGTCAAACCTGTTAAATAAAAAGAAAACCTCACTTTGACACTGATCATTATTCATGATACGCCACTGTTAAGGCACTTTACCTTCTGACAACACTGTAACAAAAATATGAGAGGTTAGCTTTTTCTTTTAATTGTGTTAAGCATAAATGCTTGTCACAAATGTCATTCCCTGCTTAATATACTACGCTAAATTTCATGACATGACTTGAACTCAAACCACCAACCTCCAGATTCAAAGTCCACCGCGCTAACCACTGCACCACTGAGATTGGTAAGAAGGACAAGATAGGAGAAAGCCAGCTCTCCCAAGAGTGAACCTCTCCTGTTTAGGATAAAGGCCACCTAGAGAGAGAATCAAACCTGCAATTGCCAGCCTAGTTAGCTTAGTTGGTAGTGTGTCTGCCTTGTAAGCGCTAGGCTGCGGGTTCAGTTCCCGCCCGGGGTGAATTTTATCCTGATGGTATAATGTTTGTTCTTGGAACGGCTGGCTTTCTCCTATCCTGTCTTCGTTCTCTCTTTGATTTTGGGACGCTAAGACCATAGCAGTTCCCTCTATCAAACCATCTTAAAAAAAAAAAAAAACCTGCAATCTAACCTAAAAAGGCAGAAAGGCTATCCTCCAAGCTCATATGGCTGGCCAATCTAAGTTTAAAGCAACCTTGGTGGTGTAGCAATGAACTTTGGATCTGGAGGTTGGTGATCTGGAGGTTGGTAAATGTTTTTAAATAAATGTTTCTCTCTTGCAGGCCCCCCAGACCTCCACCAAGGAAGAGAATGGGTGGCTTTGGTCCCTCAAGTGGAGGGGGAGGTTCAATCCCTGTGCCTTTCAGTGGAGGTGGCTGTGCTGGTGGCTCTTGTGGATTGTAATTCTAACTCATCCTGTACATGTTATACTATTTTAATATTAATATCTAAGGTAAAACGCCCAATAATCGTTATTGTACCAATGTTTGTCACTCTTTTTTATGCTATCATCCCCCCCCCTTAAGATTGAATACTAGCACCTAATAGTCGTTATCGTACCAATGTTCGTCACTTTTTGACTTACAAATATGTAATGATGTTACTAATGATTTGATCCTGCTTTAAATGAATTTCTCCTTGTACCTACCTAATCCTACCTACAAAAGAGTTTGCAGGTACATATTACCCTTCTTATGCTATCTTTATTTTATTTCCCCCCTTTAGAGTGAATACTAGCGATAGTTAGGTTAAGCTATTGGAAATGAATTGTACGAGTCAGTCATGAACTTTTCCCAAAATAACACAAAATACCTTTTCTTTCACCCTATTATTTAGATACCTATGTCCCCTATGTTAAAACATGTAAATAGTTTTATAATAAATGCTGTAAATTTAAGTACCTAATTAAGAAAAAGTAAGAGATTCGTCAGTATTTATTTATTTTATTTTTTATTTATTTCAAACAGTCAAGGTTCATCCACACTTCACTTCTTCTTTCCCATCGAGGCGGTGGCATTTTCCATCTGTTTCAATTCTTGCTCCAACTCATATGCACGCTGCTTTCGACGTCCCAAAGGCGTTTTGGCATACCTGAAAAAAACAGAGTTGGGAAGGTGGGGTTAATTGAGGAGCTGCTTAAAATGCCAGCCGAAAAAGGCGAGGCATTAAAGCCTGATATGACCTCAATAATGAAGATGATTTTGTGACTGTCCTTCATGTTGTCAAATGTCAAGGAACTGGACCACTAGGCCATTCTCCCTGTCCTTCATATGAAGAAAGAAAGAAAAAAAAAACCTTCTAAATGTTTTATTTAACCATCAAAGGGAGTTCTAAAAATGTTAATTCGAGAATTTTGCATTTACCTATAGACCTATACATTTAAAGAAACCATTTATTGATGAAGATTTGTAATGAAATAATATCTTCAGTGTTGATGGGCTTCCTTTGCATTGTGACCTACTGGGTTTGAGTGCATTGGATCACATAAACCTTTACCCTGCCTTTGGAATGAATCACATTTGAAGAAACCATTTACTAATGAAGATTTGTAATGAAGCAATATCTCCAGTGGAAGGATCCTGGCGATTCGTGTACCTACCCGTTAAGTTACCATCCAAAAACTCGGTTGTGTTGGTAATCTTCGCTGCAGAATGGATTTGAAGTTGATATAAATAGTTTTAGCAAACCTTTTCTACCAATCCTTACAAACCATTCCTGTTTTTAATGTATGTGTATCTCCCTTACCTTAGGCCACTCACACTCAGACTGCCTGACAGACTTACAGACGTCTAGAACCTGTGTGGCTTCCGACCTATGTCTCAGACGTTCTGAAGACTAAAGTCGCTTTCTGGCGTTGGAGTGTCATATAGTTTCCCAGAGTGGGTATCACACTGGGCTTGCAAACTGGAGGTCCCGGGATCGATTCCCGGAGGTTTCGAGGTTTTTCAGGCTCTGCTTGGCTTTCGGGGTGCACTCAGCCTCGTGAGGACAATGAAGTTGCTATTTTTATAGAGTAGCGACCAATGGCGGCAGTACCAGTGTAAAAAGATTGATGATAAGTGAGAATTGATTTTTTACTGCTTGGTCAGTAGAGCGTCTGCCTTGTAAGCGCTAGGTCGCAATTTTTCCGAACCGTGGTTCTCGGAACGGCTGGCTTTCTCCTATCCTGTCTTCCTTCTCTCTTCGAAATTCGGGACGATAAGACCTTAGTAGCCGTTACAGTTCCCTCTATCAAACTTATTGAAAAAAAACCATAGGTACCTAAAAAAAAGGAAGGAAAAAAAAATCCACTGATTGATTTTATACTGTGTCATATGGCAACGCTGTATCAGAGTAGGTAGTACGTTAAACACATTCTAATTGTTTGTGTTAAGCATAAATGCTTGTCACAAATGTCGTTCCCTGCTTAATGCACTACGCTAAATTTTATGGCTTGACTTGGACTCGAACCACGAACCTCCAGATCCGAAGTCCACCGCGCTAACCACTACACCACTGAGGTTGGTTAACTGTTTATTTATTCACTCACCAAAGTTCAAAAGCCTCCTCCTCTTCCTTATACACAGGATCATGGCGGCTCAACACATTGAGAAGTTCCTGATGAGTCAGAGCTTGAATGCGAAGCTGTAGAACTCGCTTACATGTCATTACCTGGACAGAAGTCAACGTGTTAATATTGAACGAACGAAGAGAATTAATTTTTTTAAGTTTAAAGGGGGAACTGTGACTGCTAAGATCTTATCGTCCTTTTTTTATTTATTTCCCTGGGACTGCAAAGTACTTCCTCAGGATCTTATCGTCCTACCTGGACAGAAGTCAAAATGTTAATATTGAACGAGCGAAGTGAATTCAAAATTTTTGATGGTTTTGAATTATGGTCTGCAATAACTCTCGATCATTTGGTGAAATTTTACAAAAATGTACCTAGGTAGGTACTTATTTGATTTTGGCTCTTTGAACACTCAATCAGTTCACTGAATCATGACTTTATGCTCTGGGGTAACCTCTCCTCTAACAATGCAGTGGCTTTGGTTTCTCCCAACTTCCACATTCCCAATTGCTACATCACCCTAACTGTCTCTAGTTGATCTGGAATCAGAAGACAGGTACAGGAAATTAATTTGCAAGTAGGTAAGTGTAAACCGGGACCGGGGTCCACCGCACCGCTCGTTCGCGATTATGGTCAGTAGCATTATTTTCTGTAGCTGTCCTTTAGGTCGTGCGCGCGAGTTTCATCTCGATCGCGCACCCATCGCTTTTAGCGTCACCGGCTCAGCGCTGACCGTGCGTTTTCAGCGCAACGCCGTATTGTCAATCATGTGAGGCAAGCGGCCTGGGAAACTCGACCAATAGTTTCAAGGCAGCCCCATTCTGGGGGATCTGGTCCAGAGGGATTTCGTCACCAAGTGTCGGGCCTAAGGCTAGCATGGCATCGTTTCTTTTATCCTCATATCGAGGGCATGTCTGTATTCTATGTATAGTGTCGTCGAGTTCACCACAATGCTCACAGAGTCCATCTTCTCCCACGAGAGTGAGTATCCGCTTCCTGTAGTCCCCACAGTCCTGAAAGTGGCCGGTCAGGGTGCGAGTGATCAGTCGGTTCAACGGCAGGTCTAGTTCTAACCAAGTCTGCACTCTCGGAAAAAATAGCCGGGTGGTCTTCCCAGTATGGCTGGCTGACCACTCTTCTTGACACGTATCTATAGCTTTCTGTCTCAGAACCTCCTTCAGGTCAACTCCAGGAGCGGACTCAAACCCCGCTGGGGTGGTGCCTCTATGTACCTAATTAAGTCTAAAGTCTGATTTACATTAGTTGCAAGTAGGTAAGTGTAAAGTCTGATTTACCTACATTTTATAAGTTTAAAAGACCTTGCGTATATATATCCCACCTCCGCAGTTCCCACAACGCGGTGGGCTCCCGAGCAATTAGGGGCCCCAAATGCCTTTAATTAGGACCGTTTTTTTAAACCTCAAATACAGCTACAAAAAATTGAAACAATTCATTCTTATTACTCTCGTTCTTGAACTAGCGTTTTATTAAAAGCTCTCGATTTTCTATTAAAAAACCTCCGAATAAATTTCGCTCCTGACATCAAGCGCTCCAGATTCATCTGATAATATCTAAGCCTCTGCTTACCATCTGCTAACCGAAGCCTCTGCATACCGTCTACTGACCGCTGCTTACCATCTACTAGCGGAAGTCTCTACAGCTTATCTAGTTCTGCTCTTGAGGGTAACTAAAAGGTAAGTCAGATTATTATTATTTGTTCGGCCTTAGGGTGAATTGCGAATGACAGTTTTTCCAAGGCCTTCGTTTGTCTTTCGGTTTCTTCCGCAATAACTAGAACGGTTTGCTCGATTTTGATGAAATTCGACGGTTAATTTTAACACTTCAAGAAGAAAATTCACTCATTGGATTTTGGACCAGATCAGGAAATTCGAATTAAGTTTAAGGCTAGCCCATTTTATCATGTACGACGTGTGTTGGGCTAAACGATGGAAATTGTGTTCTTTTTATTGTTGTGGTTCTCGAGATAGAGCGATCAGTGTGTGAACTATGAAATGTGAATGAGTGAATGGATCTTGTTTTTATAATATAAGATTTTTGAATAGCACTGGTTCGATAGCAGTCTTTAAGCCCTTTCTTTTGATGAAATTGAATCTTGAAAAAGTTCGTCCAGTTCAGACTTATGTGGTGTATGGTACAGGGCCAATAAATGGTACGTTTTTTATAGGTGGGCGAATAAATGGTACACTTACCCTTAGATATGTTCCAAGTATTTTTCTCAGTTCTAAGGGCTTCTTTTAGTTCAAAGTGTTTCTTTTCATCTGGTCGCTAGTTATTACTTGGCTCTTCAGTTTCACAAGGCTGATAATAGGACCCCGATATCTAAAAACATCACCACGAACCGAACTGAATGAAGTAACTAATTTATTGGACTCTTTATATTTTTGGTCTAAACCCATCACAAGAAGGTGACAAAAAAACCCTTAAAAAAAAAAAAAAAAAAAAAAAAAAAAAATCAAATACCTAACACTAATTGATCGATTAAATTGAATTTTAATTACTTCTTTTCTACGTCTTGAAAAATTTGTGTTGACAGCCTAGTTCGCTCGGTGGGTAGGGCGTCTGTGAGTGTTCGCGGGTTCGATTCCCGTCCGGGGCGAACTTTATCCTAAACGGAGATTTCTTCATGGAACAGCTGACTTTTCTTCTATCCTGTCCCTCTCTGATGGGATAATGTTCGTTTTCGGAACGGCTGGCTTTCTCCTATCCTGTCTTCCTTCTCTCTTCGATTTCGGGACAATAAGACCATAGCAGTTACAGTTCCCTCTGTCAAACCTCTTAAAAAAAAATCTCTCTCTCTCTCCCTCCCTTTCTCTCTCTCTCTCTAGCTCTCTCTTTGACTCTCTCTCTCTCTCTCTCTCTCTCTCTCTCTCTCTCTCTCTCTCTCTCTCTCTCTCTCTCTCTCTCTCTAGCTCTCTTTGATTCCGGGACGATAAAACCCTCGCTGTTCCAGATCCTTTGTATCAAACATAAAAAAGTTCCCACTTTTTTTTTAGTACCTACCTTACATTTTTCTCCCACAAAACTTCTTTTCTTGTTATAATGGGAAGCATGAATGAATATAATCCCTGGTGTGTCATAAATACCTACTTAACTCTAGCTCTCTCTTTGATTCCGGGACGATAAAACCCTCGCTGTTCCAGATCCTTTGTATCAAACATAAAAAAGTTCCCACTTTTTTTTCTTAATAACTTACATTTTTCTCCCACAAAACTTCTTTTCTTGTTATAATGGGAAGCATGAATGAATATAATCTCTGGTGGATCATAAATACCTACTTAAATACTAGGAAATTTATGGAAAAAATTGCCCTGTCGGAAAAAATTGAAGAGTTGTAAAATCTAATTTTACTGTCGGAAACCGAGTTGTTATCAGATAGGTATTCTATTCTATTCTCATGTTTTAGATTTTACGCTTAGACGAAAATTTATTAAAAATTCAGTCTTGGCTACACATTTTTTTTAAGCGTGGATGCCTTTCACTGTTTTTTTCAAGTTATGTTTAGCAATAGCAATGGACACTTAGCTATTAATTCCCTTCCTTTCCTTTGCTGCCCTACAGCTACTGCTGAAGGATGCCCTTCAAAGTTTTCTATTTCCTTAGCAAGGGGAATTTCAGGCTGGTATAGGTACACCGTGTTTAAAGTCCCCCAGCCAGTCTAATCCAACCGTCCTCCAGCCAGATATGTACGCACCATTATTACCCAAAAAATGATCATGTTTTAGATTTTACGCTTAGACAAAGATTTATTAAAAATTCCGTCTCGAACAAACGAAAGCCTCTTCTCTTTTTTGATCGAACGGGAACCACTCTTCATCCAAACCAGGATACTCCATCTTCGTATCCATCCTTGTATCCGAGGAGACTCACTCCCGAAATAAATCGGGAGCGAGCCCCCCGGATACACATGCTTGCTGCCCTCATGATTGCAACTGTAACTCAATAGCAATGGACACTTAGCTATTAATTCCCTTCCTTTCCTTTGCTGCCCTACAGCTACTGATGCCCTTCAAAGTTTGCTATTTCCTTAGCAAGGGGAATTTCAGGCTGGTATAGGTACACCGTGTTTAAAGTCCCCCAGCCAGTCTAACCCAACCTTCCTCCAGCCAGATATGTACGCACCATTATTACCCACGAGCGAAGTGAATTCAAAATTTTTGATGGTTTTGAATTATGGTCTGCAATAACTCTCGATCATTTGGTGAAATTTTACAAAAATGTAGGTAGGTACTTATTTGATTTTGGCTCTTTGAACGCTCAATCAGTTCACTGAATCCGTTTTCAAGAGGTGCTAGACTAAGTGTAAGTAAGTCTAAAGTTCAATTTACATTAATTTGCAAGTAGGTAAGTGTAAACCGGGACCGGGGTCCACCGCACCGCTCGTTCGCGATTATGGTCAGTAGCATTATTTTCTGTTGCTGTCTTTTAGGTCGTGCGCGCGAGTTTCATCTCGATCGCGCACCCATCGCTTTTAGCGTCACTGGCTCAGCTCTGACCGTGCGTTTTCAGCGCAACGCCATATTGTCAATCATGTGAGGCAAGCGGCCTGGAAAACTCGGCCAATAGTTTCCAGGCAACCCCATTCTGGGGGATCTGGTCCAGAGGGATTTCGCCACCAAGTGTCGGGCCTAAGGCTAGCATGGCATCGTTTCTTTTATCCTCATATCGAGGGCATGTCTGTATTCTATGTATAGTGTCGTCGAGTTCACCACAATGCTCACAGAGTCCATCTTCTCCAACGAGAGTGAGTAATTGAGTATCCGCTTCCTGTAGTCCCCACAGTGCTGAAAGTGGCCGGTCAGGGTGCGAGTGATCAGTCGGTTCAACGGTAGGTCTATTTCTAACCGAGTCTGCACTCTCGGAAAAAATAGCCGGGTGGTCTTCCCAGTATGGCTGGCTGACCATTCTTCTTGCCACGTGTCTATGGTCCGCTGTCTCAGAACCACCTTCAGGTCAACTCCAGGGGCGGACTCAAACTCCGCACCGAGATTGACCACTGGGGTGGTGCCTCTATGTAAGTAAGTAAGTCTAAAGTCTAATTTACATTAGTTGCAAGTAGGTAAGTGTAAAGTCTGATTTACATTGTATAAGTTTAAAAGACCTCGCGTATATCCCACCTCCGCAGTTCCCACGACGCGGTGGGCTCCCGAGCAATTAGGGGGCCCCAAATGCCTTTAATTAGGACCGTTTTTTTAACCCTCAAATATTGGCTGCATTTTATTTTTTTTATATTTTTTTTTTTTATTTTATTTTTTTTTTTTTTTTATAGATATACCTATGAACCAGCTACAAAAAATTGAAAAAATTCATTCTTATTACTCTCGTTCTTGAACTAGCGTTTTATTAAAAGCTCTCGATTTTCTATTAAAAACCTCCGAATAAATTTCGCTCCTGACATCAAGCGCTCCAGATTCATCTGATATTATCTAAGCCTCTGCTTACCATCTGCTAACCGAAGCCTCTGCTTACC
>NW_007377805.1:87844-109268 GCF_000475195.1 Diaphorina citri | reverse complement strand
CTGAATGGGCTTCCTCTGCATTGTGACCTACTGGGTCGAGTGTATTGGAACACATCAAATGCCGTAAGGCATACTCCATTTGTCAAAGGGCTACCCTGCCTTTGATTTTGAAGAAACCATTTACTGATGAATATTTGCAATGAAGCAATAAGTTATCGACTATCCAGCCTATATGGGCTTCCTCTGCATTGTGACCTACTGGGTCGAGTGCATTGAAACACATCAAATGCCTTCAGGCATACTCCATTTGTCCAAGGGCTACCCTGCCGTTGACTTCATTATTGAAGAAACCATTTACTGATGAAGATTTCTAATGAAACAACAAGTTATTCAGCCTGAATGGGCTTCCTCTGCATTGTGACCTACTGGGTCGAGTACATTAGACACATAACATGCCTTAAGACACACTCCATTTGTCAGAGGGCTACCCTGCCGTTGACTTCAATATTGAAGAAACCATTTACTGATGAAGATTTCTAATGGAACAACAAGTTATTCAGTCTGAATGGGCTTCCTCTGCATTGTGACCTACTGGGTCGAGTGCATTAGACACATAACATGCCTTCAGGCACACTCCATTTGTCAATGGATCAAAAGGTTTACCCTGCCGTTGGAATCTACCTATTTAATTTGAAGAAACCATTTACTGACGAAGATTTGTAATGACACAAGTTATTCAGCCTGGATGGGCTTTCTCTGCATTGTGACCTATTGGGTCGAGTGTATTGGAATCATATGTCTTCAATCATATGTCTTATGTCTGGAATCATACGTATCATATGCCTTCAAAGGGATTGTTGGCAATCCACGAGTTTGTCCGGTCTATGAGACTTCAGTTGCTACCACACAACGTTCTCCGTAAAATGAAATATTGAATCTAAAAGTACCACCGCCTTATCTTTCTTTACACCACCTCACTTCACGATAGGCGGGCGTCTTCCTGAAGACTTCTACTGCGTTTTACAACATGAGGTCGAGCGAATTGGAAAATGAAACGACAAGTTATTCAGCCTGAATGGGCTTCCTCTGCATTGTGACCTACTGGGTCGAGTACATTAGACACATAACATGCCTTCAGGCACACTCCATTTGTCAATGGATCAAAAGGTTTACCCTGCCGTTGGGGTCTATTTAATTTGAAGAAACCATTTACTGATGAAGATTTCTAATGAAACAATAAAATATTCAGCCTGAATGGGTTTCTTCTGCATTGTGACCTATTGGGTCGAGTGTATTGGAACATATCATATTATGTCTTCAAAGGGATTGTTGGCAATCCACGAGTTTGTCCGGTCTATGAGACTTCTCCTCGCTGCGCTGGCTACATGGAAAAATTACCTTATGATCTCGACGTCCAAACTTTCAGTTCAATTGCTACCACACACCGTTCTCCGTAAAATGAAATATTGAATCTAAAAGTACCACCGCCTTATCTTCTCTTTACACCACCTCACTTCACGATAGGCGGGCGGTCCTCCTGAAGACTTCCACAGCGTTTTACAACATGAGGTCGAGCGAATTGGAACACATCACATGCCTTCAGGCACACTCCATGGATCAGATCAAAAGATTTACCTAGCTCTTGGGATGAATAGATGAATTACATTTAAAGAAACCATTTATTGATGAAGATTTGTAATGAAATAATATCTTCAGTGTTGATGGGCTTCCTTTGCATTGTGACCTACTGGGTTTGAGTGCATTGGATCACATAAACCTTTACCCTGCCTTTGGAATGAATCACATTTGAAGAAACCTTTTACTGATGAAGATTTGTAATGAAGCAATATCTCCAGTGGAAGGATCCTGGCGATTCGTGTACCCGTTAAGTTACCATTCAAAAACTCGGTTGTGTTGGTAATCTTCGCTGCAGAATGGATTTGAAGTTGATATAAATAGTGTTAGCAAACCTTTTCTACCAATCCTTACAACCCATTCCTGTTTTCAATTTATGTGTATCTCCCTTACCTTTTGCTGGCCACTCACACTCAGACTGCCTGACAGACTTACCTACAGACGTCTAGAACCTGTGTGGCTTCCGACCTATGTCTCAGACGTTCTGAAGACTAAAGTCGCTTTCTGGCGTTGGAGTGTCATAAAGTTTCCCAGAGTGGGTATCACACTAGGCTTGCACACTGGAGGTCCCAGATTCGATTCCCGGAGATTTCGAGGTTTTTCGGGCTCTGCTTGGCTTTCGCGGTGCACTCAGCCTCGTGAGGACAATGAAGTTGCTATTTTTATAGAGTAGCGACCAATGGCGGCAGTACCAGTGTAAAAGGGCACTTTCTTCAGTACCAGTGATGATAAGTGAGAATTGTTTTTTTACTGCTTGGTCAGTAGAGCGTCTGCCTTGTAAGCGCTAGGTCGCAATTTCGATTCCGAACCGTGGTTCTTGGAACGGCTGGCTTTCTCCTATCCTGTCTTCCTTCTCTCTTCGATTTTGGGACGATAAGACTTTAGTAGCCGTTACAGTTCCCTTTATCAAACTTCTTGAAAAAAAAAAACATAGGTACCTACCTACCTAAAAAAAGGAAGGAAAAAAAAATGTCCACTGATTGATTTTATACTGTGTCATTGGGAACTCTGTATCAGAGTAGTACCTACGTTAAACACATTCTAATTGTGTCTCTCTTCTATTTCAGATGTAATGCCAAACCCAATCAGACCCTGTTCATCATTGGTGCTAACAGGGGCAATGGTTTAGCCGCTATCCAGGTGGGCAAAGCCTATGGTCTGACGGTATTTGCTTCGGTAGGATGTCCTGTGGGAGTTGCCACAGCTTATGAGTTGGGCGCAGACTATGTGGTGGATCACACGTAAGTACGAACTAACACGAGTGTGTACGAACTAAGACGAGAAATGGTAGAGATGTTCCACTAATTTTTATGCAGTGCACATTGCATACTTAAAGTATTTATACGGCGCTCATAAAGTTGTAACCTGTGTGATTTGGAGTAAATCTGAGTTGCTCAAAATGTAGAACGCCAGCCTAGTTAGCTTAGTTGGTAGTGCGTCTGCCTTGTAAGCGCTAGGCCGTGGGTTCGATTCCCGCCCGGGGCGGATTTTATCCTGATGGGATAATGTTCGTTCTCGGAACGGCTGGCTTTCTCCTATCCTGTCTTCCTTCTCTCTCCGATTTCGGGACGATAAGACCCTAGAGTTACAGTTCCCTCTGTCAAACCTCTTAAAAAAAAAAAAAAAAAAAAAAAATAGAGAAGTGGTCAATGTAATCAAATTAAAATGTTCCTTCTGATATTATGTTGTTTCATAGGTACCACCTCCCTCCCAAATAAATGAGGAGGTTCAACAGACCTAAAGCACCGTTCAAACCGGTGGAAAATTGGTATAATACGTCGGTGAAACCGTCATAATAAATTGGTATATTGGTAATACCGGTATAATTTATTGGCTTGAGATGTAAAGGCAGTGTTTTCCGCCCGCCAGTACACTCGACCGTAAAACACCAGCCTTACTCACTTTACACCGCTTTTTCACTAGATCTTAGCCTTTTGCGTACAGAATCAATTTCACCAGAATCGCTCTTACGGTAGGATTCATGTCCCACATGAAACTCAAGCGTTGTTGTTACAGTCAGACGTAAACAAAACATTTTTTTCAAATACGGTAGGATTCATGTGAGACATGAAACCTCCGAAAAGCGATTTGTGGTAGGCTTCATGTCACCAACCGTTGCACCGATCTTAACCAAAAGTTTTGTGTTGCATCCTTGTCACATTTGACATCTACATACCAAATTTCAACTCTCTAGCGAAGACCGACAGCTCTTTCGCACAACAACTAACCTGGCTTTATCAAGTTTGGCTACCATCGACATCGATGATGCTACTGAATGATGAATGATGATGATTTATTTATTTTTTTTATATAGATATACCTATGAACCAGCTACAAAAAATTGAAACAATTCATTCTTATTACTCTCGTTCTTGAACTAGCGTTTTATTAAAAGCTCTCGATTTTCTATTAAAAACCTCCGAATAAATTTCGCTCCTGACATCAAGCGCTCCAGATTCATCTGATATTATCTAAGCCTCTGCTTACCATCTGCTAACCGAAGCCTCTGCTTACCATCTACTAGCGGAAACCTCTGCAACTGAAAAGTTCTGCTCTTGAGGGTAACTGAAAGGTAAGTCAGATTATTATTATATATTTGTTCGGCCTTAGGGTGAATTGCGAATGACAGTTTTTCCAAGGGTTTCGTTTGTCTTTCGGTTTCTTCCGCAATAACTAGGACGGTTTGCTCGATTTTGATGAAATTCGACGGTTAATTTTAACACAAAACGTGTTTTGGCACTAAAAACTGACCATCGAAAATTTGACCCGATTACATTACTTTCTTTCCTATAGGATAAGGAAAGTAAAAAAAGTATAATCGAACCTGTCTAAGTGGGAATCCAAGGGACCGGCAATTTTTTCCCACTTATCCAGGTTTCCCAGTTAAAAAATGTCCCGCTTAGAGAGGTTTCCCTTCCACTTAGAGAGGTTTCCCTTTTCCTATTCCCACACTTATAGAGGTAAATGTGAACACTGGTTTGGAGGAAGAGGAATATGCTCTATGCTTTCCTACAAATTCCCACTGACAACAGAGGTCCGCAGAAGGCTGCGGACCTAGGAAAATGGCAACCTTTCCCACTTGCAGAGGCTCCGGACCAAGTATCTAGAAAAAGTCATTCCCAATAAATTATAGAGGCTTGATTTTCCCATTTAAACAGGTTTTTTGGTAGGTAACATATGAAGAGGCCACAATTTTTACTTTCTATTATTTTTCCAGTTATCCCTGTGTACCTATGTACCTACTTATTAACACATCAAGAAGAAAATTCACTCATTGGATTTTGGACCAGATCAGGAAATTCGAATTAAGTTTAAGGCTAGCCCATTTTATCATGAACGACGTATGTTGGGCTAAATGATGGAAATTGTGTTCTTTTTGAAAATGTACCTATGTGAATTGTGAAATATCCCTCAGTGGGACTCTTAAACTCATGAATTGGGCATTCCATTGAACACCAATATAAGTTTACAACCTATTCTGTGCAGTAAATATTGTATTTCATTAGGAAATATCTTAGTACCTACCTAATATACCTAATACTGTAAGTATGTAGGTGCCGATTATTTATAGATAATCGGTTAATTTTAACACTTCAAGAAGAAAATTCACTCATTGGATTTTGGACCAGATCAGGAAATTCGAATTAAGTTTAAGGCTAGCCCATTTTATCATGAACGACGTATGTTGGGCTAAATGATGGAAATTGTGTTCTTTTTGAAAATGTACCTATGTGAATTGTGAAATATCCCATCATGACGACTTACCGACTTGACTTTCTCTTTACAGATTTGAAATGCATCTACAATATTATCCACAACCTATGGATGTAGATGAGCAATACCCTCAAGATATGGAGGTCGACCCCCAGTTTCCTCTCCCAATGGAGGTAGATGAACACCCCACTGGTGACGAAACGATGGAGGTCGATCCTCCCCATGTACCCCGCATTATATGGGGTATACAAGTAGTCCCTATGTTTATACAATAGAAGTATAAACAGAAGACCGGAAGAGGGACGGACACCAGGAGATGAAGTTCATTTGATCTCCAACGAAACACCAAGTTATCCAGTCTGGTTTTGTAGTTTTGGAAGAGCTGGCACCAGCCAGAGCAGAGCCGGGCCAATATAGAGTGACCTATAACAAGCTGTGGTACGAAACCCAGGCTATATTGGAGGAAATCACCCAAATTGACGTCGAGCAACAATCGGTTAAACCTACTAAAGATCGGACCGGGGCGAAGTACATAGTGAGCAACTTGTATGTCAAGTATTTGGTGGCGATTAATAATTTGGACCAATGTTATGACCAGATCGTACAGCCGCAGAAACGAATTCTGATCCGGAAGATTTTGGACAATACGATTGGCCGATTTTTGGGTGAGTTACCTTGTGAGTTTTTACATTTGTGTGCTCATCAGATATCACAGGTAGACCTGACAGGCGGACCTTTTCAAGCGTACCTGTCAGGTCTACCTCAAAGTGTGTGTGCTGATCAGATAATATATGAGGTAAACCTGGCGGGTGAACCTGTCAGGTTTATCTGATAGTGAGTAGCTAATCGTTAGGACTTCTTCTCTCCACAGACGGTCATCAGGTGTACCTGTCAGGTCTACCTGATAGTGAGTCACTAGCCTAATCGGTACGACTTCTCTGATCGATACGACTTTTCTAATCCGCACGACTTTTCTAATCAATACCTACGACTTTCTAACCTGTACGACTTTTCTAATCAATACGACTTTCTAATCCGTACGACTTTTTTAATCGCGTACGACTTTGCTCTCCGCAGACGCAGCCGGTCGACTCCCTCAGCATCAAACTGGAAGCAAATGCCGCCCGGAACAGCAATCCGGTCATTGCCGCCGACGACGTGCGGAAATCTTTACGTGGCGCCGTACTGCCGATCATTGGAGGTGTGCCGGAGAATTGTGAGGATGAAGGAATTGATGATGATGATGCACAGGATGAAAATGAAGAAGAGGGGGAGGAAGAGGATGAAGGAGAAGATGATTATGATGATGATGATGAGGAAGAAGATGATGATTGTGATGACGTATTTTCGAGGTGATGATGTTAAGTACGGATGTACTGTGATAAAAGATCGGCGATGTGCGATGATCTGGCTGCTATGTAGTAAGAAGATGATTATGATGATGATGATGAGGAAGAAGATGATGATTGTGATGACGTATTTTCGAGGTGATGATGTTAAGTACGGATGTACCTACTGTGATAAAAGATCGGCGATGTGCGATGATCTAGCTGCTATGTAGTACTAACGATGCGATGAATTACTGTAAAATATCTACTGTGTAATGATTAATGATGCACAGTAATATAGCTACTATGTAGTCCTAACGATGCGATGAATTACTGTAAAATACCTACTGTGTAATGATTAATGATGTACAGTAATACAGCTACTATGTAGTCCTAACGATGCGATGAATTACTGTAAAATACCAACTGTGTAATGATTAATGATGTACAGTAATATAGCTACTGTGTACTCAATGATGTGCGATAAAATATCCATCTCCTATAAAATGATGTGAGGTAAAATACCTACGGTTTAATGATGTAGGTACAGTAAAATAGCTATTATACCTAAAATGTACGGTTAAATAGCTATCTCCTATATATAATAAGGTGTGAGGTGAAATACCTACTGTGTAGGTAATGATGTACGAGTAAATATACCTAATACCTACCTACTACCTACAGACCTACACTGCGGTATTAAGAATGGTAAAATACTTAATGATGTAGGTACATACCTAATTATACAGTAGGTATAACCAGCTACAACGCAAAGATACGGAGGGACGCAGTCAAAGGGATATAGAGAACTTGAACTTTGCGATTTCATGACCATGGGAAACAGAATTATTCAAGAGTCTATGGGATTTGCCTTCAAGTAGTATAAGTGGCATAGTCGCATAGTATACATTCATTGACAGTCGAAGTATGGACGTCCACATCAAGAATGGGAGCATCAAGAAACTGAAATACCTACTACCTACCTCTAATGTCAAAGAAAAAATACTGTCAACACGTATAATTGTAAATAAATACATGCTATGTCTGTCTGTTACTCTAATAAAGCCGTAATTTTACTATCCCGATTATGCCTCAATAAAGTTCCGGGTGTAAAAACACCATAACACAAAACCTGAAATTATCATTATCTACCCTTGTTGTTGTCTTGTAGTTTTGAGTTCCTTATGGGATCCTTACTTTTATTCTCCATCCCTCATAAAAAAGTTTCAATTAAAGTTAGGTAGGTAGTATGCAATTCGAAGAATCCCTGGTCCGAGAGAAAGAATTGGTGAGTAGCGAGAAATCAGAGAATAGAGAAGCTATTTCAAAGTCAAAATTAGTGTACCTATATAACATTATAATTCTATGTTGGCACACTATAATAAATCTAAATAAAAAAAAGTCAAAATTATTTAATGATTTAATTGTAGGTAAGTATAAGTAAGAATGGGTAGCTTTTTCATCAACAGGAAGACGAGTAGGTATTACTGTTCTAGATAGAAATTGTAGGGTAGGTACTTACCAAAAACCTACATAACTCCCGAACCCAACTCCTCAAATCCAACTCTCCCAGGTGAAACGCTACGAGACTGGCCAAATTTCCGAGCGGATCAAGGACGAGATTCGAACCTGGTACATGGCGTACAAAACAACCACGGGGAAGTTTCCCGACCTCCCCTCCGAGGATTCGGGAGGGTCGGCACTGATTTTCAGTCGCGGAGGGATAGCGGACAGCGACATTGTGAGCAAATCCAGTGCACCGTCTTCTAAGGAGAGTAAAGGTGAGGATGAACCCGTGGCGATAGGATATTAGATGTTTGATTGCTTCATTCATTCGTTTGTAGCGTCTTCTATTCAGAAGGTTGCTGTATTTCTTCTACTTTGCCCTTTGCATTGTGACCTACTGGGTTTGAGTGCATTGGATCACATAAACCTTTACCCTGCCTTTGGAATGAATCACATTTGAAGAAACCATTTACTAATGAAGATTTGTAATGAAGCAATATCTCCAGTGGAAGGATCCTGGCGATTCGTGTACCCGTTAAGTTACCATCCAAAAACTCGGTTGTGTTGGTAATCTTCGCTGCAGAATGGATTTGAAGTTGATATAAATAGTTTTAGCAAACCTTTTCTACCAATCCTTACAAACCATTCCTGTTTTTAATGTATGTGTATCTCCCTTACCTTAGGCCACTCACACTCAGACTGCCTGACAGACTTACAGACGTCTAGAACCTGTGTGGCTTCCGACCTATGTCTCAGACGTTCTGAAGACTAAAGTCGCTTTCTGGCGTTGGAGTGTCATATAGTTTCCCAGAGTGGGTATCACACTGGGCTTGCAAACTGGAGGTCCCGGGATCGATTCCCGGAGGTTTCGAGGTTTTTCAGGCTCTGCTTGGCTTTCGGATTTTTTTTAGACCAAAAGGAACCATAAATCGAGTGATAATCATTACTTTTTAATACTTCGAAAATAAGGGCCAGTCTAAGGTACATATGTAGGTACATGTAGGTACATAGGTACAATGCCTATCACCTACCGCACAGATAACATCTTACCAATTTCTCTCAATTTTACTTTCTATTATTGTTACTCGGACGCTACACAACGCGCTACACAACGCTACACAACAAGTTATATTGTATTGTAAACAAAAATTATAAACAATAAAAATAAAGGTTTATCAAAAATTGAAATTGAAATCCAGGTTTCCCACTTAGATAGGTTCGAGTGTAAGAGGTAGGTTAGGTAATTTTTACCTCTCGCACAACTTTCAATATGGTGCCAACCGTATACCCGTCCGATAATTTGGCCAGAGTAGAGCAGTTGAACTGTCGCGACACGCTGGGGTATGAGAATAGGAGCTCGGTCCAAATGTAGGACAGGGAGGCATAGTCTGGCCTCGGAATGTAGATCATCTTCTGAAAAGTTTGACGTCACGGCATACGCTCCCGTAGGCGATGACGTCATAATTCATGACTCCCGCTTCGTTTGTTTGTGCGCAAGCGTATCTCTGCGCATTTTGACGTGAAATCTGACGTCACAACTCTTTGAACTTTTTCATTAGAATGTCAATTAAAAATTGAATTTTCGACCTTTTAAAGTTACTCGTACTTTTTCGGAGTTTTGACCTCAGATTTGGATTTTTCACAACTTTTTACGTAGGATTTGACCTTTTATTAATAATATTTTTCCAATTGCAACTGCTCTATTGTCCAGATGGTCACCCATCCGAATGCCAACCACGCTCAACTGCGGAACTTCAGTGATCCATCGGGAAATGGTGCATTCAATGTACTATCCCCACTGACCACCGGGATCTTCCGTAACAATCGTAACCCATCTTACTCAATATTTTCTTTTTATTGTGTTTCCAAAACGACCAGAAGCCTCGGTAAGTGACTCAAATATTTTGATTCAATGGAATAGGTACCTTAGAGGTAGAAACACACTACCATAACGTCAATTCACGTCACGTGAAGTCATGGGGAGTCAGAAATATACATATACATAGTTCAAAGTTTTTCCCATAATATTATGTAGGTAGGTAATTTCGTTTAGTACCTACAATATTATGGCGAAACTTTGAACTACATCTTTCTGACTCATCCCGATGACTTCACGTGACGTAATATACCATTTTCATACCATATTTTTGATCCGTACGTACGTATATTTTTGTTTTTGGGGTGCTTTCTGTGAAATACAGTTAGATATGTTCCAAGTACTTTTCTCAGTTCTAAGGGCTTCTTTTAGTTCAAAGTGTTTCTTTTCATCTGGTCGCTAGTTATTACTTGAACTTGGTCCTCAGTCACTTTCACAAGGCTGATAATAGGACCCTGATATCCAAAAACATCACCACGAATCGAACTGAATGAAATAACTAATTTATTGGACACTTTATACTTTTGGTCTAAATCCATCACAAGAAGGTGATAATATTTTAGAAGGTCCACCTCAATTCTGAGCTAGAGCGTTTGTTGTAAACAAAGAGGCCAACCGTACCAAATAATGTCCCACTTGACCTATAACAAGCTGTGGTACGAAACCCAGGCTATATTGGAGGAAATCACCCAAATCGACGTCGAGCAACAATCGGTTAAACCTACCAAAGATCGGACCGGGGCGAAGTACATCGTGAGCAACTTGTATGTCAAGTATTTGGTGGCGATTAATAATTTGGACCAATGTTATGATCAGATTGTACAGCCGCAGAAACGAATTCTGATCCGAAAGATTTTGGACAATACGATTGGCCGATTTTTGGGTGAGTTACCTTGTGAGTTTTTACATTTTTTTTTTTTTTTTTTGCAAAATAGAATGAAATAGGTACCATCCCACTCAGGTCCGTAACCAGGATTTTATTGAGGGGGCGGGCAAACGTCCAAACAGTGATGTGACGGAGGGAGAGGGTGGATGCTCCAGCCAATATGAAGCCCGAGGGAAGAGGGGGCTCGCCCTCCTAAATATAGCCCTGATCCCACTCAAAAATACTTAAGAGAGGTTTTAGTTTGATTGCAGGGACGTGAATAACCCATTTTATTTTCTTCATTTTATAGAGGCCTTCTGCATGTCAACACAATTATTGTCATTCCCTTATTCATTCTCAGAAATCAAACATGAACTGGTAAACCTGGACCTGTCGGAATTCAACTACTATGACAACATACTGCTCGAAAACAAGTTACTCCCAATGGATGTTAAGGTTATCATACCCAGGTAAGAGTGTGTAGGAAATACTTAAGAGAGGTTTTAGTTTGATTGCAGGGACGTGAATAACCCATTTTATTTTTTTCATTTTATACAGGCCTTCTGCATGTCAACACAATTATTGTCATTCCCTTATTCATTCCCAGAAATCAAACATGAACTGGTAAACCTGGACCTGTCGGAATTTAACTACTATGACAACATACTGCTGGAGAACAAGTTACTTCCAATGGATGTTAAGGTTATCATACCCAGGTAAGAGTGTGTAGGGCATCCACTCGTAAATTTTTTGTACCCTGAACCAAATGTCAGTCCAAAGCAATCACCCTAGCTAGGGCTGATAAAGAGGAAACGCCGACCACGTCTGAACACGGGAAAAGGCGAGGAAGAAGTGAAAGGTTTTAACCTTTTAAGCCTTTAATTTTACTTGTGTGAGGAAATAAAAAAAACAAGTTCAATGAAAAGTGGTGTCAACTATGTATACCTACTATACCAAAGGCTTACTCTTCCACTTAACTTCTAGCTAGGGCTGATAAAGAGGAAACGCCGACCACGTCTGAACACGGGAAAAGGCGAGGAAGAAGTGAAAGGTTTTAACCTTTTAAGCCCTTAATTCTACTTGTGTGAGGAAATAAAAAAATCAAGTTCGATGAAAAGTGGTGTCAACTGTGTATACCTACTATACCAAAGGCTTACTCTTCCACTCAACTTTCCCCTTTCCAGACACTATCGTCGGGAACGCATCGAGGATTTCAAGTACAAGCGTCAGTTTGTGGAGGATGTCCTGAAGAAGTTGGGATATCTGGAGGAAGAGGAGGTGGAACCTCCCATGACCGAAGCAGAGGCAGTCCGACTCATTCAAATCCATGAGAGAGCCAGACAAGGTGAGTAGAAGGTCAGAGGTCAATGAACTGTAGACCTCACTGAGAAAAAGGTTACTTAACCAGCCTTAATCGGGGTTCTACGCGTACTGTGATAAAATTCTATTCGATTCCAGGAAGGCTGCGCGCGCAGTTTATGAAAGAGATCCGACTTCAGAAGGACAAGGATCGGGCAGGAAAACAGAAGGACATATCCGAGTACAGCAGGGCGGCTGCGTTGAAGATACAAAGGATCTGGCGAGGTTATATCACGCTCGCTAAAATCTCCATAAGAAATACACAGAGTGCAGAGACTGCGGGAGAGAAATGTTCCGCTCTCGACCAACATTTTGAGTTCCGTTTGTTTTTAGTTTGATAACTATGCAGCTAATAGGGAGCGCGCAGCGCGAACGTATTTTTATTATTTTCCACAAGTTCGGCCATGCCTTTTCCACAAGTTTGGCCATGCCTGGGGATGAACTAGCGGGATTCCGGAGCGAAGCGACGGAATTCAGCTAGCGTGAATTCATCGGGATGAGTCAGAAAGATGTAGTTCAAAGTTTCGCCATAATATTGTAGGTACTAAACGAAATTACCTACCTACATATTATGGGGAAAACTTTGAACTATGTATATCTATATTTCTGACTCCCCATGACTTCACGTGACGTGAATTGACGTGATGGTAGTGTGTTTCCACCTCTAAGGTACCTATTCCATTGAATCAAAATATTTGAGTCACTTACCGAGACTTCTGGTCGTTTTGGAGACACAATAAAAAGAAAATATTGAGTAAGATGGGTTACGATTGTTACGGAAGGTCCCGGTAGTCAGTGGGGATAGTACATTGAATGTACCATTTCCCGATGGATCACTGAAGTTCCGCAGTTGAGCATGGTTGGCATTCGGACGGGTGACCATCATCTGGACAATCGTGTACTGCTATCTTTTCGCGTTGCACCCTTGCCCAACTTCGATCAGGGTGGTGCCGCCTACTCAACAGCTACCTGTCCAGGATAGATGGAGTAACGTCAAACTCATGCCCGAAGTGCAACACCGGGCCCCACGACGTGAAACACCTATTCCAGTGTCCAGCAGCACCCACCAACCTGGACGTCACCACACTTTGGACGGACCCAACGGAGGCGGCACGCTTCCTTGACCCGAGGACGGCAGAGGAGGTCGATGTTTGATGCTAATACAACAACAACAACATCTTTTCCCGGCCCCACTCAGGCTGGGTGAGAGTAAAGTGAGGAGGCGGATAGATTTGTGGAAGGTAGATTTGAACCGTCATTGGAGGTTAAACCCCTCTACATAGGTGTGTACCTTTTACATCTGAAACATCAGAAGATGACCGTCTAGGTACTCTAGGTTTTTGGCCTGACGAACCACCACTGAAATATGTATTTCAGGTGGAGTAATGAATTATGACGTCATCGCCTACGGGAGCATATGCCGTGACGTCAAACTTTACGATTTACCGGTATTATTTAAATCGAAAAAAGTCGTAAGAAAAGAAAAATTCCGTTGGTCCTCATTTTTCCTGCTCTATGACTTTGAAACATCACACAAGTAAGCGCAACTGATCTATTGGTCCAAAAATTACATGAGAAATTTCCTAGTGTGTGTAGAATATGTTTTCCAAAGTTCATCAAAATCTGACCAATTATTCTGTAATGTTTGCGGAAAAAACAGACAAACAAACCAAGTGCAAAACCCCCGAGTTAAAAACTTCAAATTCACTTTGTTCGCATCTTGATGGACGACTCAGTACCTTTGTGAAGTTCCATACGAATTGTGAAATGAAATACATAACAACATAACTAATACTCTTCACTTTGTTCGATCAAAAAAGCACACTCTCCTTACCCAGGTAACAAAGCAATGGCCCAGATCTTCCGGCATGTTCTCATACTTCTCCAACTCCTTCAGGAAAATATCCCGATGGAAGTCCCGTATCTCTTCGATATTTCCGAAGATGATATCGTGCTTCCCGACCAGACCCGGAGGCAGGTTCGGGTGAGATCGGGATTCCTGGAGGAACACCTTGATACAGGTGTCCAGGTCTTTGACATAGGTACGCTCTGTCTGGAGTAACTCGGCCATGATGAATCTGGAGGAAAGAGGGAATGTGGAGTTTTAGTTCAATGTATTGGAAGTTATGTACTAGATTGTATTAGAAATTATGTAGTAGATTTTTTTTCAAACAATCAACAGTCCTACATTTTGTTTGATAGAGGCTCAAAGTCAATACCGTCATGCGTATAACTGCTAAGGAGTTACCCTCTCTTCGGTGACAAGCTACCAGCCCTCTCACATCAACCTCAACCAGCCTGAGTGGGGCCGGGAAAAGCGAACAGCACGGGATTACCCAGATGGTCACCCAGCCGGATACCAACCACACGTAACGTTGGTTAACTTTAGTGATAAATGGGGAACTGGTGCTATCGCCGCTGGCCAAACAATATGAAAAAGAAAAATTCCGTTGGTCCTCATTTTTCCTGCTCTATGACTTTGAAACATCACCCAAGTAAGCGCAACTGATCTATTGTGTACTGCTATCTTTTCCCGGCCCCACTCAGGCTGGGTGAGAGTAAAGTGTGGAGGCGGGTAGATTTGTGGAAGGTAAAATAACCGTCATTGGAGGGTGAACCCCTCTACATAAGTGAAACATCAGAAGATGACCGTCTAACTACTCTAGGTTTTTGGCATGACGAACCACCACTGAAATATGTATTTCAGGCATGTTGCCTCCCAGCACGACAGACGTGTCGGCGCGTCTAAAAGCCGAGAAGGTGAAATATCTACGCCACGATGTGCAGGCAGAATATCAGAAGCAATTCGAAGAATCCCTGGTCCGAGAGAAAGAATTGGTGAGTAGCGAGAAATCAGAGAATAGAGAAGCTATTTCAAAGTCAAAATTATTTAATGATTTAACTCTAGGTAACTACAAGTAAGAATGGGTAGCTTTTTCATCAACAGGAAGACGAGTATTACTGTTCTAGATAGAAATTGTAGGGTAGGTACTTACCGAAAACCAACATAACTCCCAAACCCAACTCCTCAAATCCAACTCTCCCAGGTGAAACGCTACGAGACCGGCCAAATTTCCGAGCGGATCAAAGACGAGATTCGAACCTGGTACATGGCGTACAAAACGACCACGGGGAAGTTTCCCGACCTCCCCTCCGAGGATTCGGGAGGGTCGGCACTGATTTTCAGTCGCGGAGGGATAGCGGACAGCGACATTGTGAGCAAATCCAGTGCACCGTCTTCTAAGGAGAGTAAAGGTGAGGATGAACCCGTGGCGATAGGATATTAGATGTTTGACTGCTTACCTTATTTTATATGACTAGTTCTTTATGTAGGTATGTTCCCTCTGATTTGAGTCTAATTAACGATATTAGATGCAGAAATTCCCACTAGGTTACGCCACCGGCGATAGCACGTTGAGTGCCCCAGGTCCCAATGGTTTACTGAAGTTAAGCAAAGTCGTGGGAGGTTCGTAAACCATCTTGGCAAATGCGAGCTGCAGGCTTTTCCCGGCATCACTCAAGCTGGGTTTAGTTAGTTTGTCTGTATACTTCTTCGTATGTCACCAATCCTGTCCATTCCTTCACGTCATCCATCCACGTTCTTCTTTGTCTTCCTCTTGCTCGAACTCCATCAACTTTTCCTTCAATGATCTTGGTTGGCAGCCTTCCATTTGAACCTCTCAGGATATGACCGGCATAGCTCACTTTCCTTTGTTTGATGATCCTTAACGGTTCACAGTTCTTTTTCCTAATTCTTCTTAGTACTTCTATATTTGTGACTTTGTCCCTCCAACTTATCTTCAGCATACGTCGATAGAACCACATTTCTAGCGCATTGATTCTTCTTTCCGTTGATTCACTGATGGATTGCTTACCTTATTTTATATGACTAGTTTTCTTATGTAGGTATGTTCCCTCTGATTTGAGTCTAATTAACGATATTAGATGCAGACATTCCCACTAGGTTACGCCACCGGCGATGGCACGTTGAGTGCCCCAGGTCCCAATGGTTTACTGAAGTGAAGCAAAGTCGTGGGAGGTTCGTAAACCATCTCGGCAAATGCGAGCTGCAGGCTTTTCCCTGCATCACTCAAGCTGGGTTTAGTTAGTTTGTCTGTACTTTATGCTTCTTTCAGCATAACTCTCGAAAGATTGGAATCTGAAGGGTTGATTCAGATTTATGAAATCTGGAAAACAAATATTCAACACAAGGAAGAGATTTTCTTAATTAAATAGCATAACTCTCGAAAGATTGGAATCTGAAGGGTTGATTCAGATTTATGAAATCTGGAAAACAAATATTCAACACAAGGAAGAGATTTTATTTAAATGTCGTCCAGGTCAAGCCTATAGTGGCATTGGTGGGCTCCTTAGAGACCACTCCTCTGAGATTGTACTACCACTGTGGTTTCTATTCTTACCATGTTTTTCTTCCCTCAGGCAAAAAGGACAAAGGTAAGAAAGGCTCGAAGGAGGACGAAACGAAAAAGAAGAAACCGGAAGAGGACGAAGATCTTGGATTCAAAATGGCGCCCAGCAACTTCCTCGCAGACCTGATGGTGTGTAATTCGGAGTATGATGAGCTGTGGAAGCACATGGACGAGAGTTCGAATCCCCTCCAGACACATTATTTGGAGATGGTTCGTGCCGCTAAAACTACGGAGGTGGAGGCGGAGTTGAGAAAGGTCAGTTAGATTTTTTTTGCTGATTTTACTCTTTACTCGTGGTAAATCAGCAGAGGTATTGAATTTTCGTTATCAATAAAATTTAGAAATAGTCAGCTTGCTCTTGTTGTGGTTGTTGTTGTTGTTGTAGCGGCTTCAACTTTAGATGATTTGTGATGACAGAATAAAGAGAGGATATCTTTTTTTCTGCCATCTCCATGGTCCCATGGTTTAGTGGTTACTGCACTCACCTTATACGTCTGAGACGAAGGTTCGAAAAATTTGCAACATGCAAATGATCGATTCCGTGACTGAATGTTGTAAAAGTAATATGAACATTGATCCATCCAAATCACCGAAGACCTTTACATTGTTCAATCATGTATGAAAAATATGGACTTTTAAAAAGTCAATAAAATTACAAATTACGTGGTTACTGCACTCACCTTATACGTCTGAGACGAAGGTTCGAAAAATTTGCAACATGCAAATGATCGATTCCGTGACTGAATGTTGTGTCGCCCACTCAGTCTCGTAAGAAAATGAATACATAGCTACCTATGTAAAAGTAATATGAACATTGATCCATCCAAATCACCGAAGACCTTTACATTGTTCAATCATGTATGAAAAATATGGACCTTTTAAGAAGTCAATAAAATTACAAATTACAAAAAAATCACGTCACGATTTTCTCCAGATCATTGACGAACAAATGCGCAACGAGCTAGAAAATCTTCAAGCCGCGCTCGACAGGGATCGCGCTAAAAAGTCCAAGAAGGCCAAAAAGAGCGCCAAGAAGGGGCGCCGCAGCGGCAAAAAGAACAAGAAGAAGAGGGAGAAAGATCTGACCCCGGATCGAACCCTCGAGTCTTTATTTGAGGAGCTGGTAGCTAATGGGATCATCAAGAAGTATCCTGAGACGCCCATCTATGCGTTCTGTGGGGAGAGATCGTATGCGGCTCATGATTTGAGAGAACAGGGGAAGGATCCCCTGCCTAGCCTGGGAGATATTCGACAGGTGAGTGCCGTGTTAGCACCAATGATGAACAGGGTCTGATTGGGTTTGGCATTACATCTGAAATAGAAGAGAGACACAATTAGAATGTGTTTAACGTAGGTACTACTCTGATACAGAGTTCCCAATGACACAGTATAAAATCAATCAGTGGACATTTTTTTTTCCTTCCTTTTTTTAGGTAGGTAGGTACCTATGTTTTTTTTTTTCAAGAAGTTTGATAAAGGGAACTGTAACGGCTACTAAAGTCTTATCGTCCCAAAATCGAAGAGAGAAGGAAGACAGGATAGGAGAAAGCCAGCCGTTCCAAGAACCACGGTTCGGAATCGAAATTGCGACCTAGCGCTTACAAGGCAGACGCTCTACTGACCAAGCAGTAAAAAAACAATTCTCACTTATCATCACTGGTACTGAAGAAAGTGCCCTTTTACACTGGTACTGCCGCCATTGGTCGCTACTCTATAAAAATAGCAACTTCATTGTCCTCACGAGGCTGAGTGCACCGCGAAAGCCAAGCAGAGCCCGAAAAACCTCGAAATCTCCGGGAATCGAATCTGGGACCTCCAGTGTGCAAGCCTAGTGTGATACCCACTCTGGGAAACTTTATGACACTCCAACGCCAGAAAGCGACTTTAGTCTTCAGAACGTCTGAGACATAGGTCGGAAGCCACACAGGTTCTAGACGTCTGTAGGTAAGTCTGTCAGGCAGTCTGAGTGTGAGTGGCCAGCAAAAGGTAAGGGAGATACACATAAATTGAAAACAGGAATTATTATTATTATTATTATTATTATTATTACTATTATTATTATTATTATTATTATTATTATTATTATTATTATTATTAAAATATTAATATAAGTTCTCATTTTCAAACGTATGTAAATGGCTGTCACGTGTACAACTTTAAGTTCTCATTTTCCATAATTCCGCCGTGGAAGTTTGAACATATAACTTCAGAATTGTTAGCTAAAATTAAGCTATGTCCATGTCTGGCTGATGAGTTCTGATATGAACGAAACGCGTCCTAATGTTAACTCGCTAACGGTTTCAGTCAAAGGCAAGTGAGTCTCTTGGTAACTCGAATTACTAAAACTGGTTACTAATCAATAATTAGTTTCTCTTCAGCAGCTCTGTATGTTGATGGGCTTATAGTTATAGGCACATTGCTGGTACAGTCAGTTAAATAGTAGGTACAGTATAGGTCAATTTTATTATTTTTTGCCTTAGGGAAAACCTATAATCTCTCTCTCTCCCTCTCTCTCTCTCTTTCTCTCACCATTCCAGGTTATCATGGAGTACTGCATTCTCCCGCTAGGGTCGCCTATGATTCATCAAAACTCCCCTCTAGTCCGTTCTCTTCTCCTCACAGGGCCATCAGGGTCGGGCAAGAACATGCTAGTGCATGCCGTATGCACAGAGATAGGCGCGGTCTTGTTTGACCTTAGTCCGGAAAATATCGTCGGGAAATATCCAGGCAAGCCGGGCCTGATTATGTTGATCCATTTGGTGAACAAGGTGTCCAGGTAAGAGGGGTTTACAAAAAGTTATGAGATCTCCCCAAAAAATACCACTTCGTGGCATAAAAAAGCCCCGACAAGTTCCCCCCCCCCAAAAGAAATAAAGAAATCAAGTGGCGTAAAAATAAACAAACCTGGCATCTCACACCAAAAAAAAAAGTTTTGAAGTCAATTTTTTACCTCGCGATTTAAGATACACGCTCGCCTGGTAAACAGGAGGGCGTGGGTTCAATCCCAGCCGAGGTATGGAATTTTATATATCCTCAGCCCCCCCCCCCAAAAAAAAAGAAATCAAGTGGCGTAAAAAAAAACAAACCTGGCATCTCACACCAAGAAAAAGTTTTGAAGTCAATTTTTCATTTCGCGATTTAAGATACACTGGACTACTAAGCTGCCCTATTTCAAAATCATTTTATGGCCCTTCTTTCTTCCAGACTTCTGCAGCCAGCCATCATTTACATGAACGGTGCTGAGAAACCATTCCTGAAGAAAGTGCCCAAAACCGACAAGTCAGATCCGAAGCGACTGAAAAAGGATTTGCCCAAACTAGTGAAGGGCATCACAAACGAAGACCAGGTACCTAAAACCTCTCACAACGTTAGCGAACTCTATACCTGCCAGCTTAGCTCGTGGGGTATAAGTGCGCCTGCCTTGTAAGCGCTAGGTCGAGAGTTTGATTCCCGCCCGGGGCAAACTTTATCCTAAACAGATAAGGTTCGTTCTCGGAACGGCTGGCTTTTTCCTGTCCTGTCCTCCTTCTCTCTTCGCTTTCGGGAGTATCGGGAGATGAGACCTTACTAGGTATAGTTCCCTCTATCAAAATCTCTAAAAGAGAGAGAGTAGAGCTACCTCTGCATTTTAAAAGAGAGAGTTTATCAAAAATAGATGACCTTTACCTCAATTGCAACAATGTTAGGATTTTCTGCAATCTGATTGGTTCCTTCGTTTTGGGTTGATGACTCATTGCTGCCACATTGATCTGGATGAACTATAGGCTTGACTATAAAGTAGAAGCTCTAGCTCTTGTCTACTCAGTAGTAGCATTAGTAGACAAATAGAAATATCTCTCTAAATAGAAATATCTCTATGGCCACGGATACTAGATATGTCTGCACTCTGCACATACACACTCTACAATCTATTATGTCGATAGGAGGTTTGATAGAGGGAACTTGTCATCTTCCTGGTCGTCCCGAAAGCAAAGAGAGAAGCATAGACAGGATAGGAGAATACCAGTTGTTCCGAGAGCGAACTTTGTCCGTTTATTAGGATAAAATCCGCCCCGCGACCTAGCGCTTGCAAAGCAAACGCGCTACCCATCAAGGTAACTATGTAGACCGACAATCAATGTCTGATATTTACATTGGATTCCTTCATTTCTTTGCTATACATTTTCTCGAAAAGTTCTTCTTATTCTCTCTCTCTCTCTCTCTCTCTCTCTCTCTCTCTCTCTCTCTCTCTCTCTCTCTCTCTCTCTTCTCTCTCTCTCTCTTCTCCCTCCAGTGTGGAAGTTTATAATTTGCTAAAAATGTGGGAAGAGTGTCTGAAAAAATGTAAGCCTATATTTAAAGTATTGCGCCGCAGGTGAACTTAACCAGCTAGGGTTGCCAGACGTCCCGTATTTCCCGGGACGTCCCGTATTCTGGGCACTTTTCGAAATGTCCCGTACGGGACACCCGTGTCCCGTATTTTCCCCAGTTTCACCATCTCCTCCGGTAATTAATCTTTACCAATGAACAAATTAAAATTTTCTGTAGCACGCCGGATTAGAACTCCGGCGAGAGAAATCACGTAAAAAAGATTTTGTCAAAAAATACAGTGTAACCAAAAATATGAGAAGTGAATAATTTTTAATTTCTAATTTCATTAATAAATCTGAAAAAAAAAAACAGTTGATTTTTAAAAGTTGAATGGGTTTTTTTCTTCCGAAAATTGCAGGGTGAGGGCTAGGGGGGGGGGGGGGGAAAAAGCTGCGGGCCCGGTTTTTTTCCCCCACATCCC
>NW_007377805.1:78935-86980 GCF_000475195.1 Diaphorina citri | reverse complement strand
TCTTAAACTTTGAACTCTAAAAAAAAATATAAGTCATCACCAGATGGGAAGGTATATAATCAAAATCTTATCGTTTTGCTTGGTGGAGCACCGAGTTGCAATCGCGCTCTCCTAAAGTCTTGACCTCCCAAGATACCAAGCTTAGGGGAGTATTCCCACTTTGTCGACATTATTCGTCACTTTTGTTAATCCAAAAAGCCCATAGGTAAAAATAAGAGGCGGAGGGTGGGGCAGGGGGGGGGGGGGGCGTGAAAAAATGAGAATATGTCCAAAGGGGGCGCCATGCAAAAAAGTTTGAGAACCACTGACCTTGAGAGTTTAGATATACCTAGAGTCTGGAATTCTATAACATCAGACCTAGGTTGTACCTATTACCTGTACACACATTGGAATAGTGTAAAAGATATAGCTAGAGTGTGTCCAGATCAATGTGACAGCAAGAAATGGGCATTGTTGCCAAACATGTCACATGTGCAATGGTAGAGAATCTTTAAAAGGGGAAGGTATATTGCACAGTGCTTCCTCCGACAGTGAAACAAAGTCAGGTAAGGCGATATCCACTTTACCTGTTCTGGAATCCGACCTCTGAACTTAGAGCTACCTCTGCATTTTAAAAGAGAGAGTTTATCAAAAATAGATGACCTTTACCTCAATTGCAACAATGTTAGGATTTTCTGCAAGATTGGTTCCTTCTTTCTCTTCGCGTCCGCAGTAGCATGTTCGTCAGGGTAAATAAGAGGACGGAAATGTAGCGCAGCATTTCCTAGCAACATACATACATACATACATGCTATTGCTACGAAACTAAGAGGATGAAAATATTGGAAGACAGTTTTATGTACATACTTAAAAACTTTAAAAATAGGAGGGAAAGAGGAGACGGAGAGAAAAAAATGTTCGTGTGTAAGTATACGTATAGGGAAACATCAAAATGTTAAAACTTGTAATGCGAAAAAAGGAAACTATAAAAAAAAGAATGAAAAAACGAGACAAAGGCGGCTGATGAGGGAAGATGAGAAGTGCCTACATGTTTGAAAATTTAGAGGAAAAATTTTCTCTAAATAGAAATATCTCTATGGCCACGGATACTAGATATGTCTGCACTCTGCACATACACACTCTACAATCTATTATGTCGATAGAAGGTTTGATAAAGGGCATGGCAGTTAAAACAGATGGTAACTGACATTGTCCCGAAAGCAAAGCGAGTAGTAAGACAGGATAGGAGAAAACCAGCCGTTCCGAGAGCTCTATCTGTTTAGAATAAAATCGGCCTCTCGGTCTCTCGACCTAGCGCTTGCAAAGCAGACGCGCTACGCGCTACCCTCCCCATCCGTGGCACAAGCTCTGCTTATACGGATGGGTATACCATTTATATATAAAAAAAAATGTATGTTCTGAGTTTTTTGTCGATCAAATATAAATGGAAACTTGTTAAAAAGAAAAAAAAAAGCTACCTATGTAGACCGACAATCAATGTCTCATATTTACATTGGATTCCTTCATTCCTTTGCTATACATTTTCTCGAAAAGTTCTTCTTCTTATGGCTTCCTAGTCTACCAAAGCTCAGACTCCTCAAACCTCTACAACGAATTGAGCAGATTGAGCTCTGCATGGTTCGCACTCCAAGTTCAACAAAAGAGTCAAAAACCTCGCTTATTATTGTCAAAAGCTTGTAACTTGTAACTCATCATGGTAGATAATGATAACTCATGTTGACGGAATGACATACAACAGCTTTTCTGCATAGTGACGAGTTTTTGTTACAAATTTCGTTATCACAATCGTGTACATTGTGTGGGTATGTGTCGAAAACTGGGGTACAACTGTACGAAATTACAATCGTGTACGAAAATTCTAGTGGTGTGTGGTGATATTTTCAAAAGGGGAAGCCATAAACAGTGTAAACCCTTAGATCTTGAAGTATATGGGTCTTGGGATTATGATTGAGGAATATACCATGGAGAGAAAGGGAAACGGCAGGCCCTTATCCAGGGTTTCAACGAGGGATCCCAATAATCCGGAACAAAACAAAGCCCGAGGATTGGCCGGGTCCCCTGGACCTTTCCCTAAATACGACCCTAGAGATCGGTGTTTTCCAAACTGTGTCCACCAAAATCGACCGGCCATCGCGTCGTTGTCGAGGCAGTGTGGACGGTTCAGTTGACATCAATCGACGCCCGGTCGACGATGTGTGGACACACCTTTAGCTTCCATGGAGACCTACGCCACTGAAATTACGTTTGGAAATGGTATTTATTTTGGCAGTCGGCTCTCGGCGCAAATGATGCGATTTTTTATCTCATGACGGGAAATTTTTATATTAAATATTAAAACCTAATTTTCATTCCCGGCTCCCGGCTCATATACAAATCAGCTTCCTTCTCTCTTCATTCCTTGTTGTTCTTTCTTTCCCTCTTATATTCTTCTCCGTTTTTTCTTTCTTCTCCCCTCCTCTCCTTTCCCCCTCTCCTCCGTTCTTTCTTTCCCTTGTCTTCTTTATTTCAGTTGTCCCTTCCCCTCCCTATCTTTACTCCTTTTATCCACTAAAATGCGATGTGTAATTTATCCGTTGTCTTCATTTCTCTTTGATTACTTCTTTTCTGTACTTGTAGAAGTACGAGTGAACTAAAGAACTCACTCTGAAAAAGGAATTCATTTAGAAAGAACCAAATGGGTCTCCTCAGTAATCCTCAGGGCCACCAAAGACCTGACTGGGTCCAAATGAAATGACGAAATCCCGTTTGTGTGTTAAACATATTTGCTAAATTTCATCGAAATCGGCCTACCATTATAGGAGATATATGTCGAAATAAATAGTTGCAGAAGGCAGGGCCATGTTGAGGTCCCAAAGGTCAAACGGACTCCAGAATTTGATGAGAAAATATCACTTATGTTTCTGTTAACCATGGTTTTCCGAATTTTATCAAAATCGAACTACCTAACTCTTCGGAAGTCGAAAGTTGTAGGGAAACAAATAGAAATTTGATGGAAAAATTAAAACTCGTACTTCATTCATTCAAGGTAGCAGGTATTGTATTCAAACATATGTAAATGTTCGTAACATAAATAATACAAAATATTACATAAATAAATGCGTATGTCTTACTATGCTTACATATGTAACAATCATGTAAGTAACTGGTTAATATTCATGGTAATATGTTTTACATGCTACTTTGCACTTCGAGTGAAAATGTTACAGTACTAATTTGAGTCGTTTTATTTATTGACACGGAACGAAGACGAAGGAAAGAGAGAGAGAGAGGAAGAAAGAGAGAGCTTGTAGAAAAAGAGGGAAATAGAGAAAGAGAGAGAGAGAGGGAGAGAAAGGAAGAAAGAAAGAACTTGCAGAAAAGAGGGAGAGAGAGGGAATGTAAGACAAGAGAAATTGAAGAAAAGGGGGAGGGAAGGAAGGACAGAAAGAGAGAAACTGACAAATAAATTAAAGAGAGGCAGAGAGAGAAGAAAAAACAAATTAAAGAAAGAAGAAGACAGAAATAGGTAATTGAAGAAACAAAGGAAGGAGGGGAAGAAAGAGAGAAACTGAAGAATAAAAACAGTGAGAGAGAGCAAGGGAGAAAGAGAGCGAGAGAGAGAGAGAGAGAGAGAGAGAGGAAATAAAGTGCGTCAGCAAGACACTCGAATATAATTCAGCACTGCTGAAATCCAACATGATCAACAATTCAGCAAATATAGGATGATGCTCAATGCTGATCTACTGTGTGGTCTTTGAAAAGGCGTAACAATGACGCCAAAGTTATTATTACCAGCCTCTGGTTAGCTTGGTTGGTAGCGCGTCCTCCTTGTAAACGCCAGGCCGTGGGTTCGATTTCCACCCGGGGCGGGTTTTATCCTGAAGGTTTTACATGCTACTTTGCACTTCGAGTGAAAATGTTACAGTACTAATTTGAGTCGTTTTATTTATTGACACGGAACGAAGACGAAGGAGAGAGAGAGAGAGCTTGTAGAAAAAGAGGGAGGGAGGGAGAGAGAGAGAGAGGGGGAAAGGAAGAAAGAAAGAACTTGCAGAATAGAGGGAGAGAGAGGGAATGTAAGACAAGAGAAATTGAAGAAAAGGGGGAGGGAAGGAAGGACAGAAAGAGAGAAACTGAAGAATAAAGACAGTGAGAGAGAGCAACGGAGAAAGAGAGCGAGAGAGAGAGAGGAAATAAAGTGCGTCAGCAAGACACTCGATTATAATTCAGCACTGCTGAAATCCAACATGATCAACAATTCAGCAAATATAGGATGATGCTGAATGCTGATCTACTGTGTGGGGGTTTTTGAAAAGGCGTAGCAATGACGCCAAAGTTATTATTACCAGCCTCTGGTTAGCTTGGTTGGTAGCGCGTCCTCCTTGTAAACGCTAGGCCGTGGGTTCGATTTCCACCCGGGGCGGGTTTTATCCTGTATAGGGTTCGTTCTCGGAACGCTCGGCTTTCTCCTACCCTGTCTTCCTTCTCTCTTCGATTTCGGGACGATAAGACCTTAGCACTTACAGTTTCCTCTGTCAAACCTCTTCAAAAATTTCCTCTTTGGTTTTGGGGCGAAAAGACCTTTTCACTTTCAGTTTCCTCTGTCAAACCCCTTCAAAAAAAAAAAAAAAAAAATCGGACCATGACTTTATTCTTAGCGATGCGATGTGGCTAACTGCCCTTCAAGCGGTGTTGCCAAATGAACGCCCCCACCCGGTAGGAAATATTAGGAATGACGAACACACCGTGTCGTGCAGGCAGCATAATTTATTTTCATCCGGGCGCAGGAAATAAAGGAATGTATTTTTCACGTCCTCGAATGCGGAGGGGGATTTTGCCTCCTTGAGAGAAAGTAGGGGAAGGCGGAGGTGTGGATGTGTTAGAGGGGAGGAAGTGAAAGAGGATGATACATCTGGGGGGGGGAGGTGTAATCCAAGAGTTCATACGGAATTTGGTGCAGGTGGATGATGGATGGTACAGTTTAGGAAAATGTGATTGTGGAAGAGAGGTAGATGTGTTAGAGGTGAAAGTGGAGAGAGGAGGGGAGGAATTGAATGAGGGGAGGGGATTGTGGGGGTGGAGAGGGGAGGAGTTCATATGGAATTTGGTGCAGGTGGATGGCAGAGTGATGGGGAGGAGAAATTAAGGATGTGAAATTTGAAACCATAGATTTGTAGCATCAAATTTGTCATCCACTTATTCACGAATATTCTGTATGAATCTCTTGGCTTGATGAGGTGCGGAATCGGGACTTGGAAAATGGGAAACTTAGGTATCAAAAGTCTACTGAAGTCCCGGTGCGGCGTCCGGACGGCCCATGAAATTTTCCACGCAAAGGCATTTCAAAGCAGCCTATATCCACTTTCATTTTGATAGAGAGAAGGAAATAACTTTGTATAAGTTATCAATCAATATGGACCTTCACAAAGTTACGGAGACATCCATAAAGACACTTTAATTTTTCTTGTCATCCCTGGATCTGGGGAATCATCTTGTAGATTTACCTGTACTACAGTATGGTGTAGTAGTGTCGTTATTTTCACGGAGGGGATATAAGTTGTAGGTATTTGCCAATGAATCCTTCCTGAAACCCTTCCTTTAATTCCTGACGCTCTCCTTCCCATATTAAATCTTTCCTCTTTTCATACAACAGGTAGATATAGGTCCTCTAATACGTACCCATTGTCACATAGCGTGTACAATGTACAATTGATTGTATACATATTCATAATCTCAAGTGGTCCGCGAGATTTTTGGTTTATCAATAGTGGTCCGCCAATTCTAAAAGGTTAAGAACCCCTGGTGTAGTAGTATCGTTATTTTGACGGAGGGGATATAAGTTGTATTTGCCAATGAATCCTTCCTGCAACCCTTCCTTTAATTCCTAACACTCTCCTTCCCATATTTGTCTACCTATCTAGGGAAGAAGAAACATTCTGAGACATTTCACCAGTAATCTCACTTCTATCTTTTACTTTCTCGAAATTTTTGTATGGGAAGCTTTGAGGATTTGGGAAAGGAACATCTGAAAGGAGCTAACACATTTCTGAGTTTGTTCCTCTCAGGCAAAAGATCACATTACGATTTGTTACGCTAGCTAGCTAGGAGGGTAACGCGTCCGCCTTTAAAGCGCCAGGTCGCGGGTTCGATTCCTGACCGGCAGAATTTTATCCTACAGGTTCGTCCACGGAACGGCTGTCTTCCTCCCTCGCTTCGGAGGGAAAAAAGGAGAAACTATACTTTCAAAGTGGTGTGCAGATTCCAAACTTTGCCGGGTTCTCTTTTTCTAATTCGAATCTCTTTAGAACAGGTAAATACGTAAAATACGTAGGTGTGGCGGAAGAGAAAAAGAGAAGTAGGACAGTAGGAAGGATACAAGGGATAGAAATAGGATGGAGGAAGGATACAGAGGATAGAAATAGGTACGGGGGGTAGGAAGGATTTTTAGAGGAAGGAACGGGTGAAGGATTTTTAGATGGTAGGATTTGCCTGGCTTACAAATAAATTCCTCATTCCACCACTCCGAGGATTGCTGGAATCCGTCGGAACTCGGAAGTAGAAAATAATAAATAGAAATGTTGTTTTGAGTGAGTGCGCGGCACCCACTCTTGGTGTATTTTGGAAACTGTCGTGAGCTGAGCTCCGTGTCCAAATGATTGATGGCCACTTTTAGGGGGGTTATTTTTATTTCCTCTTTATCCACATTCTCCTCCTCCTCTCTCCCTTTCCTTCCCATCTCTCCTCCTCTTCATACTGATCCTTTTTTCCCTCTCCTTTTCCTTCTTCTTTTACTTATTTTTTCGCCCTCCCACCTTAATTTTGGAAACTGTCGTGAGCTGAGCTCCGTGTCCAAATGATTGATGGCCACTTTTAGGGGGGTTATTTTTATTTCCTCTTTATCCACCTTCTCCTCCTGCTCCTCCTCCTCCTCCTCTCTCCCATCTCTCCTCCTCTTCATACTGATCCTTTTTTCCCTCTCCTTTTCCTTCTTCTTTTACTTCTTTTTTCGCCCCCCCACCTTCTTATTCTTCGTCTTCCTCCCTGTACTTTTCTTTTTTCGCCTGCACTTCTCCTTCTTCTGCTCTTCCTCTTCTTATTCTGTGGGAAATAGATTCTCTATTACACTTCCGTTTCTTTATCCTGTTCTCCTTGTCCTCTGTTCCTTTCATCCTCTCCTTTCCACGTCCCCTAACCTACTCCCTTTTTCTCCCTCCCACTATCCCTTTCCCCCCCCCAATCCCTCCTCTATTAAACCCTTACTCAACCTTTAAACTTTTTCTCCTTCTTGCACTTCCTTCTTCTTTTTCCCCTCTCTCTTCTCCCTTCTCTTCCTCTTCTTATTCTGTGGGAAATAGATTCTCTATTACACTTCCGTTTCTTTATCCTGTTCTCCTTGTCCTTTTATCCTCTCCTTTCCACGTCCCCTAACCTACTCCCTTTTTCTCCCTCCCACTATCCCTTTTCTCCCCCCCCCAATCCCTCCTCTATTAAACCCTTACTTAAACTTTTTCTCCTTCTTGCACTTCCTTCTTCTTTTTCCCTTCTCCCTTCTTCTTTCTCTTCTCCTCTCTTTCTTCTTCTCATTCTCCTCCTCTTCTTTCTTCCTCACATATCCCATATCCATGATATCCATCACCTGCACTTTTCTTCATCCTCTCCCTCTGTCCGTCCGTCTTGTTTTTCTTCTTTATCTCCTCCTCCTCCTTCTCCTCCTCCTCCTCCTTCTCCTCCTCCTCCTCCTTCTCCTCCTCCTCCTCCTCCCACCTCTTCTTCCTCTTCCACCTCCTACGTCATCTTGAAATGTAACCCCAATCCCTGATCAACTGGAAGGTAGTTATTTATGTAGGACATAGGTCACATATTAAACCCGTCCATGTGTCTTTTCAATAGACGGATGCTTTTTTACCTCGTATGAAACGAAAAACAAAAAGTAGAAGGATGTGAAGAAGACGAGGAGGAAGAAGAAGACGACGAAAAAGAAGCAGAAGAAGCTCTTCTCTGTGATATGTTTTGTAAAGAACGCTTACGTTCCTTCGCCCTTGTGCTTTCCTATATGTCCTCAAAGA
>NW_007377805.1:76161-77412 GCF_000475195.1 Diaphorina citri | reverse complement strand
TAGGTAGCCCCCCCCCCCCCTTTCTAACCTAAACCTCCTACAAACCTACCACTTTCCCTTATACCTCTCAGACCTACGATTTTCCCCTCTAACTCCTACATATACCTACCATTTCCCCCCCTCCCCCCCAAAACCTCCTACAGAGCAGCGCAGGTAGTAGGTAGGTATAGCATTATTTCTGAAGGTAATATCATAGGATTTACCCGTATAGATTATTACAGGCGCTTTTTTTTTATTTTTAGTATCAAAATTTTACGAGCTAACGTAAAAATGGATTGAATGTGTGGCCTTCATTTTTTTTCCATGAATAAAAAAACGCGAACAAAAGAAAAGAGATGAAGGAGGAGGAGGCGGAGGAAAAAGAGGGAACAAGTGAGAGAGAGAGATAGAGGAGAAAGAGGGAGACACGTAGACAAGCCCAAGGATAAGAGAGAGATAGATAGATAGAGAGAGAGAGAGAGAGAGAGAGAGAGAGAGAGAAATAGAGGTAGGTAAAAGAAGAAAGAAACCCATCTCAGAACCTTACTGCAACCACTTTTTTTTTCAAGATTCTCTCTCTCTCTCTCTCGCGCTCTCTCTCTCTCTCTTCCTCTCTCTCTCTCCCTCTCTCCCTTTTCATCCACACTTATCTGAGATCTCTTTTCAAAGAAATGGCTGAAAGTTTTGAAAGATTTCGAAACTTCGTGGTTTAACTTGAGTATTTCGATTGCTTACCTTATTCGAACTGTAACTGTAACTTTTACTATGTGTGTGTCAGCTCCCATGGAGTAGTGGTCACTGCACTCGCCTTGCACGCGGGAGACCCGATTCGATTCCCGGCGGGGTCAAGAAATTTGTATCATGCAAATGATTGATTCCGTGACTGGATGTTGCGGGGCCCACTCAGCCTCGTGAGGAAAATGAGTAGCTATGACATATAAATGCGCATAGCGACCGGTGCCAGCATGGTAGGGTAATCATTGGATGTTAGGATTATTGAGATATTGGGAAAATCCTACAATGCTGCAGTGAGCACCAAAGTTGTGATATAAATAACACAGAGAAACTGCATTTACATTTTACAATGTTTGTTTTAAGACCAAACTTTATTTTTCCTTCAATATCTGACCTTTTCATCTTTTCCCATTTTTTCTCCCAAGGAGACAAAGCAAAATTCAAAATTGACGAATATTCGAAAATTCACATGAGATTATTATGTAGATTAAAGCTGGCATCAGTGGTCGCAAGACTACTTAGTAAAAAAGATTTTTT
>NW_007377805.1:15979-75958 GCF_000475195.1 Diaphorina citri | reverse complement strand
GTCTACCTATCTAGGGAAGAAGAAACATTCTGAGACATTTCACCAGTAATCTCACTTCTATCTTTTACTTTCTCGAAATTTTTGTAAGGGAAGCTTTGAGGATTTGGGAAAGGAACATCCGAAAGGAGCTAACACATTTCTGTGTTTGTTCCTCTCAGGTAAAAGATCACATTACGATTTGTACCATCTTGTCGGTGTTATTCACAAAACAATTTGTTTACCCTAGTGTTGCGGGGCCCACTCAGCCTCGTGAGGAAAATGAGTAGCTATGACATATAAATGCGCATAGCGACCGGTGCCAGCATGGTAGGGTAATCATTGGATGTTAGGATTATTGAGATATTGGGAAAATCCTACAATGCTGCAGTGAGCACCAAAGTTGTGATAGCGACCTAGCGCTTACAAAAAAGACGCGCTACCAACCAAGCTAACTATAGGCAGGCCTTCTTGAATAATCTCCTTCAATTGTGATCGTCACTCGTATTGTAAATTGTAATGTCTGATGGAGGAGATGTCGATTTACAAATTTTACACATTTCATTTACATAATTATATCTGCCCAGGGCCGTATTTAGAATGGCCGAGGGGGCACAGGCCCCTTCCCCCCCCCCTTCGAGCTCCATTTTTCTCCTTTACTGTACGTCAGATTCCGAAAAATTGGGGCCGAGGGGGCCCAGCCACCCCCCTCCCCTACCTTCGAGCTTAATTTTTCTCCTGTACTGTAGGACAGACTTTGAAAATTTGGAGCATCCACCCCCCTCGGCAAAATCCTGGATACGGCCTTGTATTTGCCCAATACAAAGACATGAAAATTAAGCACATCACCCCGACTAGCTAAGCATTAATATGAGACCTAATGGAATTAAGACCGCCATGTTGCCAAGTGTTGCGGTCGAGGTAGGCAGTTAGTAGACAAATGGGTGAAGACACAAAGTAAGTATTCAAAAAACCGGAGAGATATGCTAATAGGAGAACAAAAGATGGGCGCTGTGGTGAGGAAACTGGAGAAAGAAGAAGGAGGAGGAATTGAAAAAGAAGAAGACGAAGGAGAAATAGGTACAGAGGAGGAGAAAGGGAAGAAGAAAAGTGCGAGGAAGAAAAGCATTAACATCAGACCTAATGAAATTAAGGCCGCCATGTTGCCAAGTGTTGCGGTCGAGGTAGGCAGTTAGTAGACAAATGGGTGATGTAAAGTATTCAAAAAACCGGAGAGATATGCTAATAGGAGAACAAAAGATGGGCGCTGTGGTGAGGAAACTGGAGAAAGAAGAAGGAGCAGGAATTGAAAAAGAAGAAGACGAAGGAGAAACACAGAGGAGGAGAAAGGGAGGAAGAAAAGTGCGAGGAAGGGCGGGAGGACAGAAAAATATGAAACGGAGAAATGGTTGCGAAAGATGCGAACTTCTAAGTAAGACGAAGGAAGCGAAAAGTTCGACGTCAGAAACCATTAAAAACTTTTACTTCCCATTTTTTTCTCCTCCTTTGTTCTACATAAATGTTCAAAAGAATCTGGAAGGAAGACAAGTTCATGTCTACTTCTGTCGAGCAGATAAAAATACACACGATCATTAAAGAAAGCAATCATGTTCTGAAATAATAGGTTTGTTCTACATAAATGTTCAAAAGAATCTGGAAGGAAGACAAGTTCATGTCTACTTCTGTCGAGCAGATAAAAATACACCCAATCATAAAAGAAAGCAATCATGTTCTGAAATAATACTCTTCCTACCCCCAACCTATACAATACCTACTACCTACTCAACTCTCCCTCCCTCTCCCATAGCTATAATACCTACTCAAGATTTCTCGAGAATAAAAGACTTAATAAATTCATTGGCATAATATCTCCACTTCAATGGATTTTCCCAGGCCTATTTTCTCTCTGTCCTTTTCTCTCTCTCTCTCTCTCTCTCCCTCCTTCTTATACCATCCCCCTTTTGACCTGTCTCCTCTGTTTCACTCTCTCTTCCTCCCCCATTATTCCCTCCCTTTGTCACTATCTCTCTTTCCTTCTTCTATTTTTTTCATTCGCTCTTCTATGCCTTGATTTGATAAGAGCCTCTGCCCTATGCTTCACTTGAACACCGGACGTGTGGGTTTTCTGTGAACGAACGGGTTAAGTAAAATATAAATGGGATAGTACACATGGAATGGGTTAAAATGGAGAATATTTTGTAAATTTCAAGTTTTTTTCTAACCCGAAAGAAGGATTTAATTGTCAATATCCGCATTTATTTATTTATGCCTTGATATTTTCTTCTGTCATCTCTCCTCTTTTCTTCTCCCTCTCTCTTCCTTGCTTTCTTTCTCCGTCTCTCTCCCTCTCCTCCCCCCCTTATCCATCTTTTTCCTTCTCTGTCCCTCTTCCCTCCCCTCCCCTCCCTCTTCCTCCTCTTCCAGACACATACCATCATTTTGAAAACTCAAAGGCCTTGGCTTTCCAAATTTTACGACGGCAATTATGAAATTCTTTTTTGGCGAGCGTTCAAATATTATGCCCCCTACATTTTGGAGATTTTTTTCCCCTAGGCCGCGGGTTCGATTCCCGCCCGGGGCGGATTTTATCCTGATGGGATAATGTTCGTTCTCGGAACGGCTTCGATTTATCTCGGTATCTAGAAGTCGTAGAAGAAAAAGAAAAATTCCGTTGGTCCTCATTTTTCCTACTCTATGACTTTGAAACATCAACCAAGTAAGCGCAACTGATCTATTGTGCCCACCTTAATGCTTATCAAGTTAGAAATCACAAATGTCGCTATGCACAAATGGTACTTCGCTAAATTTAACGACAACTTGAACTCGAACCATCAACCTCTGAATCTGAATGGTCGCGCTGCGCGCTCCCGGAGGCTTCGCGGGGTTGTGCATGGGGTCGCGCTTCGCGCTCCCTTGTTAACGGTCGCGCTGCGCGCTCCCGGGGCTTCGCGGGGTTGTGCATGTGGTCGCGCTTCGCGCTCCCTTTTCCTATCCTGTCTTCCTTCTCTCTTCGATTTCGGGACGATAAAACCATAGCAGTTACAGTTCCCTCTGTCAAACCTCTTAAAAAAAAGTAACAAATCACAAATGTCGCTATGCACAAATGGCACTTCGCTAAATTTTTACGACAACTTGAACTCGAACCATCAACCTCTGAATCTGTATCCCACTGTTATCTCTACTTACCTCTATGGCTACTTGGAATTGTTCGTGTTCTTTCTTAAGTTGTTCTGCCTCCACTAGAGATCCAGGTACTATGAAGCTTGCTTTTAACATGGCCTCTCCATTACGAACCCAACTGATTACTTGACTAGCATCACCTGTGAAAACATCGGGATATGTGAAATATTTTTGGTTATAGGTACATAATTTCTTCTACCTAATTAAAACAAGCAGGGTCCGTCCCTCCGGGAATTTTTTAGCCCGTAGTGATTATTCTTGATTTGATTTTTTGATTTTACTTTCATGTAATGATTTAAAATCAAGACTAGAGCCCGTTCTCCCTTTATCATTCTTGATTTGATTTTTCGATTTTACTTTCATGTAATGATTTAAAATCAAGACTAGAGCCCGTTCTCCCTTTATTACAATAATGTTCAAGTCACCCATCCATTTATTGGCCTTGCTCGGCGTAGCTTAACATAGGTGACGCTAAAACCGGTCTTAATTAGCTTTTCCCTTGTTTCTACTCTTTAACCAGTCTTTGAGTCAGGGTGTTTTCCCCTGTCATTGGAAAAAGTGCTTCATCTCTCCTATTCCTAAGCGTGGTGTTTCCAAAACTGAGGTTGAAGTTACCGATGCGTTCTTGGAACCCTGGCACTTCGGAAGTTCTTGTCTGGTAAGTTCTTGAAACCCTGGATTCATAGAAGCTTAACCCAGCCATCCTTTAGGGCTGTTAATCCCTACACCTAAGCCTTGGCGTGGGCTTTTTGAGTTTGGAGTCTCTGGAGTCTGGAGACATGCAGTAATAACCACAGAGGCAAGAATGTTGGAAGTTCGAGGGTTCTGGGAACCATCCGCATTGTACTTCGGAAGTTCTCGTCTGATTGTTCTCAGAACCCTGGGTCTCCTCCTCCTCCTCCTCCTTTTTCTTCTCCTCCTTCTTCTTCTCCTTCTTCTCCTCCTTCTTCTTCTTCTCCTCCTTTGTTTCCTCCTTCTCTTTTTCCTCTTATCCTTCTCCTCTTTCTCTTTTGTCCTTCCCGGAAAATAATAGTAATTCTCATAGGATAAAAATACATCCTCCTCATATCCCTGGTTCAAAAATACACTCCCCTCGCCTACAACACAGAATGGCAAAGGAGGAATTTCAGAACTGGAGGTTTATGGTTCGAATCCCTCATAAGGTGAAACAGCAGTGATAATAAGCAGGGTAGACTAATTTCTGAAAAGAATTAATCAATCTTAACATAATTAAAATACTAGAGTTGGAGACTAAGTACCTGGTAGGTAGGTAATTTTGGTAAAAATTTGATTTTTTTTTTATAGGAAAAGCTCGCGCCCCCCCTGATTTGTATCCACGCCCCCCAGTTTGAGAACCTCTGCTCTAGGTAGCCCAATTGAAGCACATCGCATTACGAGCCGTGTCCAATTGGAATTATTCAATACTTTTATACCAGGTGTAACCAAACATTACTGGTAACATTAGGTCATTAGATTTCCCTGTTTCAAAACGTTTCTGAGTTTCACATTTTTTGGGACACCCTGTCACTTTTTTTGATATTTTATACCTATCACAGGTATATCAAACAATATTAGTTGTTTATTTATTTTCCTTTTATATTGATATCGATATTGATCTTGTTTGTGATGTGTCTTTATGAAAAGGATCAGGCTAGATGGGTGGTTAAGTTCACCTGCGGCGCAATACTTTAAATATAGGCTTTCATTTTTTCAGACACTCTTCCCACATTTTTAGCAAATTATAAACTTCCACACTGGAGGGAGAAGGAGAGAGAGATTTTTTTTTTTTTTTTTTACTCCAATTTATTAATATACCTAATATATGTACATAATTCTGCTTTTTTAATCCTATAAATTTTGTTTTAACTGAAAGGATATTACGTTGTTGAATCAAAATTATTAGAAGTAAATGATGTCTACCTAATAGTAATGACGTTGGTACCGAAAGAGAAAGGCCCTAGAACAGGCTTGTCCAACCCTGCGCCCGCGAGCTCATTTTTGCGGCCCGCGAAGGCCCGCCTAAAAAAATTGAACGAAAATGGGAAATAACAGTAAATATACTAAATAAAATAATTAATGCATGAAAATTTTTTCAAATTTATAAAAATTATCCCAGTTTACCTTACAAATTTCATAGTTAGTTTCTAATTCTAGGTACCATCAATTATAATTACATTACACCAGGCCATCCCCCCCCTGAGTTGAGTTTTTGCGGCCCGTAAACTCTCTACCTTGGTCTCTTGCGGCCCTCGGGTGCCCTAAGGTTGGACAACCCTGCCCTAGAAGAAGGAAGAAAAATAGTATATGGACCTGAAATAAAAATGGCAGTAGATTTGTAAAAGTAGAAGTTTAAGCCATCCTGAAGGGCTGTTTGCCTCTGCACCCAAGCGTTAGATGGGATTTTTGAGTATGAATTAAAAATGGTGGTGAAACACTCACAAAAACAATATGAGTAGGTACCTAGGTAGGTAGGTGCACTGAGAAAAAAACTAGGGTGCCGGCAGCCCAATCGGGTGACTGGGTGCCGGCACTCTAATATTGAGGGTAAGATGTTGCTTACATAAGTCAAGTACGTCCCTTTGGTTGTAAGGCAACCCATATTAAGTCCAAGAAACTTCCACAAAGAATATATTATCACGTATGAACCGAAAAACCAGTTTTATGAAAAAATAAAGGGAAGGGGAGAAGAAAACATTTTGGTGTTCACCCTGTATGCAACATTTCCGTCATTCTAGTTACACCATTCTGACCATTGCTCCCAAGACATTTCCACACTCTTCTGGAAAATTTTCCATAATTCTTGGTAGCACTCTTGATGGTCTGTTTGGGTGTCAGTCTCCGACCTGGTTAGACAATTGTGCCCACATTTCTTTAGTCCCACTTAGGTGTCGTCGTCAAGATATTTTCTTGTTTCAGATTGCAGATGATTCTGTAAGTAACATCTTCAAAGGATTATTAGAAGAAAAGGTCGAGGACGTCCTACAGCTACAGCCTACACAATCATATTTCAAGGAAAAAGACTATAAACTGATAGGAGTCAAAAGGTGAATCCGAAGTCGGAAATGAATCTGAGTACGACAATCGAAAGATTTGAAAGAAGGAATGTTTCGACTTACTGAACAGCATGTAGTTATTTCTACCCTCAGTGTAGTAAAACTTACTGAACAGCCTGTAGTTATTTCTACCCTCGGTGTAGTAAAACCAGGTCACTGAGCACGCTGAATAGCGAAAATATTTCTTACAATATGATTTCCATTATTTATTAATTCGTGAAATTCAATAGAAAGGAAATATTATTTTAATAAACCGATGAATTAATTCCTAGTAATCCTCGAAAAGAAAAAGCAGGAAAGATAGAGGACGAGAAAAAGAGGCGGGGGATCTTTCTTCCTTCGTTTTTTAATTGAAAGTAGAGAGTGCAGAGAAAGTTGTAAAGTTTTAACTTAATTTAGAGAACTTGTAATGACCATTAAAACTTTGGTTTGTATAAATAACGCTCGTTCAGTGGTGGAACTTTGAAAATGAAGTGGAGGAGTATGCCCCGAAGAACAGAACTTGAAAACCTAAAGCCAGAAAATAGTGCTTTTTAATAAACAGATTCAGATAATTTTATTAAAACTTTAGTGACATCAATGCTTGACCTTTCATAGATTTGACCAAGTATAACGGAAACTTGTTGTAGAAAATTTACACTTTAGATCGATTTTGCCAAGATACTGAGGGGTAAACAAAATCTTCGTATTGAAAATGGCAAAGATTTCGATCTCTGACCTAATTTTCCTTCTTGGCGTACGTGCACACTGAAGTTTTTGCACAGGTAGCTACGAGACACTAAAATGTACATTTCACTATCCAACATTTACACTACTACTTGCCAGAATTTACGCGAGGGAAATTTACAATGTCTCTACACTGAAAGAACACATTGATTTCCCTCATCATGGTGGGGTACGTACGTACGTACACAGATTGAGTAGGGTACATACATACGTACACAAAAAGCTCACTTTGAGGCTTAGATGAGTAGGGACAAACAGTCCTAACGGATGGATTCGGCTTATAAGAATCTGCGAGTAGGAGGGGTAGTTGGTATTCTTGAGACCGTGATCAAGTCGAACTTCGATCCGATGGTATTACACATATTTGTGGGAAAAACTGGCAGTATCACTCGTATTTATGAACAAGAATGATCGTTCTTAGATCAGTCTCAAGTCAAAATTGACCAATCAAATGCCTTGAGACTATGCTTAGCACGAACTTAAGAGCCAGCATTTTGTTTATAAATATGGGTGTTAATCTGAGAAACCCAAAGAATTTGTAGTGTCTCTCAGAAAGATCGAAGATTTTAGTGAAAAATGACTACCGACCGCTGACCGACCTCTGGAAAATTGACCACTGCGTTTTCATCAATTTTCCGAAAGGGAAAAACACCGATTGTCTTTCATTTTTCATTGACAGTTTTCAATCTGATAGTGAAATGGAAGGAATTGTGTGTGGGCTGATTGAAAATGATGAGGTACCTACACACTACGATAAGGCCAGCCACTCACTACCAGGCAGACCTGACAGGCGGACCTGACAGGCAGACCTGACAGGCGGACCTGATAGTGAGTGGCTGGCCTAATGATAAGGTACACACTACGACATAAAAGACGCGATGTTTATTTAGGATCTAATATTTTTTCCGGTCCCTTTAAGTATGGACAGGATACTCTTTCCTTTGAAAGTTTAATGTTCTTAGAGTTTATGGTATCACTTTCTATCTCCCGTCAGAGTTTGTGACATTCCAAAGTTTAATCCAGTAAGAAGTTAATAGCGTATTTACGAGCATGTCGATAATGTTTTATCCTACATGTGATGGTCTTAGCTTCATGACTTCTTGTACCCTAGGTCATGCATGTTCAGTGTTCACTTGATATGGATTTCAATAACACCACTTAAGTAAGTAAGTATTCCTTTGAAAGTTTAATGTTCTTAGAGTTTATGGTATCACTTTCTATCTCCCGTCAGTGTTTGTGACATTCCAAAGTTTAATCGAGTAAGAAGTTAATATCGTATTTACGAGCATGTCGATAATGTTTTATCTTACATGTGATGGTCTTAGCTTCATGACTTCTTGTACCCTAGGTCATGCACGTTCACTTGATATGGATTTCAATAACACCACTTAGGTAAGTAAGTAAGTAAGTAAGTAAGTAGGTAAGTAAGTAAGTAAGTAAGTAAGTAAGTAAGAACGGGGGTACAACAGATCAAACAATCTGTTTCGGCGAACAAAAACGGGTTAACTTGTTCGAACAAAGTTGATAAAACCTTTGTTTGAGCATTAAAAAAGCTCCAAGTAGATAAATATTATGGGCACTCTTCGCAGAAATATTGCTTTGAAAAGTTTGCGAATCGCATATGTGAGTGTGTGTGGCAATAGTTTTAATTCTATGCAAATTGTTTGCTTTCAACCATTTCATACATGTAGATTGCGTATGGGGGTCCAAATGAAATGACGAAATCCCGTTTGTGTGTTAAACATATTTGCTAAATTTCATCGAAATCGGCCTACCATTATAGGAGATATGTGTGTGATGGGTGTGGTGTGTGTGTGGGGGTGTGTTTGTGTGTGTGGTGGTCCCGTACAAAGGACGGGTCAACCACTAGTCAATAATATGTACATTGCTATTGTATGTACTTATCGAATATGTTTGTATTCTGTAGGTACCTGTTTCTGTTTGTAATTTTGTATAGATTATTGAAATATGATTTCATTTAGGCAGGTTAGCGTGACGGTTTAGAAATACAAACAAGACCTGTCCAGTCCTCTGAAATAGTGAAGGTCCATAGACGAACTTTAGTTGAGTGGTTGGGGCCCATGACCCTCGCAAATCCGGGACACAATTGGTACAAAAAAAAGGACCCAAATGGTTTTTTCCTAGATTCATAAGTCATAACCCATACCTTACCATTTTAATGAACAGGACCTTATGATAGTTATGAATAAAACTTTACGGAACTGTAACAATGGAGATCTTGTTCCGAAATCGACAGGACAGGAGAAAGCCACAGGATATTAGGGGAAAGCCATCTGTTCCGAGAGGGAACCTTATCTGTTTAGGATAAAGATCACAACGGGCGACTTAGCGTTTGCAAGAAAGACCTGACACTCTTGTTGAATGAATTATTGTAGACCTTACTCAGCAACATTAAGAGAACATACTCAGAAACTCAGGTACATCCACTCGGGGAAGGTATGAAGAACTCTGACATTATGTGGGGAAGGTATGAAGAACTCTGACATTATGTGGGGAAGGTATGAAAAACTCTGACATCATGTGGGGAATGTATGAAGAAAAACTCTGACATTATGTGGGGAAGGAATGAAGAACACTGCATTCATGTGACAAGCGTATGAAACATATCCGCCATGTTATGGCACATTAAGGTGCAAGTGCGTCTATAGCTACACTATGCTGAACTTTAGACAAGACTGTGTCTGCATTTATCTGCAAACTTTGGTGCATGAGGAATTGTCAACAACTTAAGAATATAAAGATCAGATATCTTCTACCTACATCTTATACCCCTCTTTATTCCTCGAATTGAGGAGTGGTGTTTTTACACAATTTGTTTACACTTGCCACCCTGTATAAGTTTTCACACCGGGGTTTGATGTGATATGCTAGGTCAGCAGTTTGATCTTTTCCGAAGAATAAAAAGTCTTTATTTTTATTTTTATTAGGAAGTAAAAAAATCCTTCCTCCTTTTCTCCTTTTTTGAATGGAGGGGAAAATTGAAAGCTTCACCGTTCGAAATTTTTTATACTTTTTTTTTTCCAAGAAAAGGAGCTTTGAAAGAGAGGGCACATTTAGGAGGAGGAGAAGAAGAAGAAGAAGAAGAAAAAGAAGAAGAAGAGGAGGAGGAAGGACGAGAAGGAGAGAATAAGGGAGTGGAATACGGGGGCTGAGAGAGGGCAGAAGAAGAAAGGTGTAAAATCCATGTTTACGAATACCTTAGGAGGTCTCTCTCTCTCCTCCTCCCTCCCTCTCCCTCCCTCTCTCTCTCTCTCTTTAACAGCCCCATTTTCTTTCATTAAAATAGGTGCCTATTTCTCTCTTTTCTTCAATTTCCATAAAATTTTCATATTTTTCTCTCTCTCTCCTCGTTGTTCTTATGTACATTAGTTGAGAAATGGGCCTGAGCTTTTCTTTCCTAAACTTAAAAAAAAGACGAAGAACAGTTGTTAATGTTTCTTATTTTGTGATCTAATCCCATCTTAAAATAATAAGACCCTTCATTAGTTATGATTATGTACAAAATACAATAATTACAAACATAGGGCGAAATTGAGGAGCTAGGTGCAAAAAGGGAAATATGGATTTTTTGCCCTTTTTGCGTAAAACGGTTTTTTGAATAGAACGCGGTGCGCTCTATCTTCCAGTGTTTGAACTGCAGTGATAACTTTTTTTTTTTTCGATGAGTTACAGCGTTTTTTGTAAACATACTTTTCAAGGATTTTGATGAAAAAGTGAAAACTTTAAAGTTAAATATCTCAGTTTGATGATTTTCATTTATTGCCCTTTTTGCACCCAGCTCCTCAATTGCAGATATTAGGGTTTTCCGGTTTCACAGTCCGATAAGCTAACCAATATTAGAAGCCTGGTTCATGGACATCTTGGGCCCTCACGGCCTCTCAGGGCCCGGCAGTAGGTAAGTAAGTTCTCGTAATATTGTTTTAGTCTCGCTGAAAAGTTGTCACTGATTTGTTTAAATTTTGGTTCCAATTCCTCTGTTCCGGTCAACTCTGTTCCATTTCCAAACAAAAGTGGAATATACGAAACAAAACAGCCCATCCAAAGGGAACCGATTCAATTGACCAACCAGATTTTAGAATTTATACAAACGACCAATCAGATTTTTGATAAGTTACTTTTTTAGCTACACACAAAGGTGGTGAAAAATCTCGATAACATTCCTGTAGGTAGTGAAAAGCCCCATTTCAAAGGCTATTTCAAATTTCTTTTACATTCTTGCATAAGGTTTACATTTCTTCATTAATATTCCTTCTTTTTTACGCCCATATTTCAGTTACTTTTATTTTCTCCCATGGTAAACCTACCGAAATAAATGAGGCCTAAACACTGATATTACCTAATAAATAGGGCTTTCAAGCTTCAATTTTCTGAACGAAATAACTTTTAATGACACGAATCAAAACGGTATGATAATACATTACTAGTGTTTATACTGCTCGAATAGAACCAAAGAGTCCCTTTACAATAGCAGTAGGCTACTACCTATTTTTGTGGTCAAATATGGGCGTAAAAAAGAAGGAATATTAATGAAGAAATGTAAACCTTATGCAAGAATGTAAAAGAAATTTGAAATAGCCTTTGAAACGGGGCTTTTCACTACCTACAGGAATGTTATCGAGATTTTTCACCACCTTTGTGTGTAGCTAAAAATGTAACTTATCAAAATCTGATTGGTCGTTTAAAAAAATTCTAAAATCTGGTTGATGGTCAATTGAATCGGTTCCCTTTGGATGGGCTGTTTTGTTTCGTATATTCCACTTTTGTTTCCAAATGGAACAGAGTTATCCGGAACAGAAGAGTTGGAACCAAAATTTAAACAAATCAGTGACAAGTTTTCAGTTCAGCGAGACAAAAACAATATTACGAGTACTTACTTACCTACTGCCGGGTTCTGGGCAAAAAATCCATATTTCCCTTTTTGCACCCAGCTCCTCAATTCTGTACTGCCCATTTGGTCAATGAGTAGCAAAAGGTCAGCCAGTAAAAATTAGGAAAAAGGAAAGAAAAGCTCAGGCCCATTTCTCAACTAATGTATATAAGAACAACGAGGAGAGAGAGAAATATGAAAATTTTATGGAAATAGAAGAAAAGAGAGAAATAGGCACCTATTTTAATGAAAGAAAATGGGGCTGTTAGAGAGAGAGAAAGAGAGAGAGAGGGAGAGAAAGAAAGAGAGGGAGAGGGAGGGAGAGAGACCTCCTGAGGTATTCGTAAACATGGATTTTACACCTTTCTTCTACTGCCCTCTCCCACTCCCTTATTCTCTCCTTCTTGTCCTTCTTCCTCCTCCTCTTTCTTCGTCCTCTCCTCCTCCTCCTCTTTCTTCTTCCTCTCCTCCTACTATTACTCATTCTTCTCCTATAAAAGGAGTTCTCTTTCATCCTTCCAGGCGGCGTGTCGCTTTAGGAGTCCCATGGGAGAGGTTCCAGGAAGGAAAATGAGGAAGAAGGAATTGGAATCTGCTCGTAGGCTCCGACCAGGCGAGCGTTGGCCGTGGAGGGCGAAACATGGGAAAGGCGAAATCGTGTCTTAGGGGAAAGCGGTGGACAATGCTGGTAAAGGGAAATGTATCGAGTGGGATGCTTTAGTCCCACTTTCTTGCTGAAAATTTTAACATTTCCGGAAAATGAATCGTTCTCAGTTCTCATAACTATGTATAACAGTTCTCATAACCCTCTACCCTTCGCCTTACATATCCTGATGTATCCCAACAATATCTAGTTCTCTTGAGAACCAAGGATAGCTATCATTTCGTCCACACTTTCGAAACTTTCAATTTCAAACTTTTTCAGAGAAACGTTAAACCCAAAAGGAAGCACGGTCATCCCAAGCCCAGACGAGCCGACCCTCGACGGCGAACGTCATTTGAAATTGACCCGTGTGTTAGATGTCGTCACATGCCATTATCCCTAAGAGTATCTTCCGTAATGGTTCAGGCAAAAATAAAGAGAATGACATTCAGGTTCGTCACTTAATAGAAATTCCGCCATCCTAGTAACGCCATTCCCCTAGTTACACCGTTCCCGTTATCCTATAGTGACGTCATTTCCGTCATTCTAGTTACACCATTCTGACCATTGCTCCCAAGACATTTCCACACTCTTCTGGAAAATTTTCCATAATTCTTGGTAACACTCTTGATGGTCTGTTTGGGTGTCAGTCCCCGACCTGGTTAGACAATTGTGCCCACATTTCTTTAGTCCCACTACACCTTTTTCAGGTCTCGTCGCTTAGGTGTCGTCGTCAGGATATTTTCTTGTTTCAGATTGTAGATGATTCCTTTCAAACTTTTTCAGAGAAACGTTAAACCCAAAAGGAAGCACGGTCATCCCAAGCCCAGACGAGCCGACCCTCGACGGCGAACGTCAATTGACCCGAGTCTACTCCTTCGTATTGGATGTCGTCACATGCCATTATCCCTAAGAGTATCTTCCGTAATGGTTCAGGCAAAAATAAAGAGAATGACGTTCAGGTTCGTCACTTAATAGAAATTCCGCCGTCCTAGTAACGCCATTCCCCCTAGTTACACCGTCCCCGTTATCCTAGTAACGTCATTTCTCTTCTTCTTCTTCTTCTTCTTCTTCTTCTTCTTCTTCTTCTTCTTCTTCTTCTTCTCCTCCTAAATGTGCCCCCTCTTTCAAAGCTCCTTTTCTTGGAAAAAAAGTATAATAAATTTCGAACGGTGAAGCTTTCAATTTTCCCCTCCATTCAAAAAAGGAGAAAAGGTGGAAGGATTTTTTTACTTCCTAATAAAAAATAAAAATAAAGACTTTTTATTCTTCGGAAAAGATCAAACTGCTGACCTAGCATATCACATCAAATCCCGGTGTGAAAACTTATACAGGGTGGCAAGTGTAACCAAATTGTGTAAAAACATCACTTCGAGGAATAAAGAGGGGTAAGTAAGATTTTGCTTAAGAGTTAGGTATTTAGCTTTTTGGTTGTAAGGCAAGTAAGATAACCCTTATAAAGTCCAAGAATCCAAGAAACTTTTATAACCGAAACCACCTGTTTACTGAAAAATGGTAAATTATTATGTAAAGGGAAGGGGACGAAATTTGCCTGATCCAAAAATATCACTTCGAGAGTTCCAGAAAGAAAGCGGAAGAGTTAAGTATTTAGCTTTTTGGTTGTAAAATCCATATAAAGTCCAAAAGTCCAAGAAACTTTTATAACCGAAACCTCTTGTTTACTGAAAAATAGTAAATTATTATGTAAAGGGAAGGGGACAAAATTTGCCTGATCTAAAAATATCACTTCGAGAGTTCCAGAAAGAAAGCGAGGTAAGATGTTGCTTACATAAGTCAAGTACGTCCCTTTGGTTGTAAGGCAACCCATATTAAGTCCAAGAAACTTCCACAAAGAATATCACGTATGAACCGAAAAACCAGTTTTATGAAAAAATAAAGGGAAGGGGAGAAGAAAACATTTTGGTGTTCACCCTGTATGCAAAATTTACCTGATCTTTTGTTTCTCCAAATTGAGGGGTTCTATTCAAGAAAGGTCTGAAGACGAAAATGGCGGTTTGACCAAGACAGCTTTGAAATTTTCGATCTCCAATTTCCATTAAAAAGTACATATTGGGAGGATATTAGAAAAGGACAAAAGGTCCTATAACTCGATGACTAATTATTGACATATCAACATGATTATTTTTGGAACTGATGGTTAACAACATTCCGCATTATGAAATGTGTTTTACGCAAAAAGGGTTTCAGAATTATTTTGGGCCCTTTTTCATATAAGCTTCCATTGTCTTTTCTTTCTTTTTAATGCCTCCAGGCACAAAAGCTTAACTTTTGTGTTTGTCTGCAGAATAAGAAGAATATGTATTACTATTTCTTTTGGAATATATTATGCGTAAAAGCTGGGAATCGAAATTCTGAAAAGGAAAAAGCTGTTTAAGAATTTATACCAAATCGGGCGTGAATTGGGGAGAATCCTCCTGTATGCAAAATTTACCTGATCTTTTGTTTCTCCAAATTGAGGGGTTCTATTCAAGAAAGGTCTGAAGACGAAAATGGCGGTTTGACTAAAACAGCTTTGAAATTTTCGATCTCCAATTTTCATTAAAAAGTACATATTGGGAGGATATTAGAAAAGGACAAAAGGTTCTATATCTCGATGACTAATTATTGACATATCAACATGATTATTTTTGGAACTGATGGTTAACAACATTCCGCATTATAAAATGCGTTTTACGCAAAAAGGGCTTCAGAAGTATTTTGGGCCCTTTTTCATATTAACCTCTCGTTGTCTTTTCTTTTTTTAATGCCTCCAAGCACAAAAGCTTAACTTTTGTGTTTGTCTGCAGAATAAGAAGAATATGTATTACTGTTTCTTTTGGAATATATTATGCGTAAAAGCTGGGAATCGAAATTCTGAAAAGGAAAAGGCTGTTTAAGAATTTATACCAAATCGGGCGTGAATTGGGGAGAATCCCCTTTGGGTGGAATCCTTTAGACTCTAAACTCTAAAGGGTTCCGCCCACAGAGGGTTCTAAAGTTTAGAGTCAGCGTTGGTGGATGCCATTTTTTTCTCAGTCTAAGGATTTGAGCTTCTGAAAGGTTTTAAGTTCTTTTTCAGCCACCCTCTTTTCACTCTCTTCCTCCTAGCCCTATTCTTCCTCTTCTCTTTCTCCTTCCTCGTCTCTTCTTCACTTAAATAACTACGTCTATTCCCATCCTCTCTTCTCTTCACCTCCTTACCCTTGTCCTCCTCTTACTATTCCTCCTCTCCTCCACTTTCTCCTCTTCCCCTCCTCCTCTGCACCTAAATAGGTACATCTATTCATATTATATCCTCTCTTTTCCTCTACACCTTTCTTCCCTCCTCTTTTCTTTCTCTTTCCCCTCATCCTCCTTTTCTTTTTCCTTCCCTTCTCCGTCCGTCGATTTAGTCCTCTTTTACTCCTCCTCCTAACTAGCTCTCCCCTTTTCATCTTCTTCCTCCTCCCCCTCCTCCTCCTCCTCCTCCTCCTCCTCCTTCTCCTAACTAGCTCTCCCCTTTTCATCTTCTTCCTCCCTCCTCCTAACTAGTTCTCCCCTTTTTCCCAAGCTCCTCCCTCCTTAACTAGTCTCTCCCTTTTTCATCTTCTTTCCTCCTCTCTTCCTCCTCACCTCCTCCTCCTCCTCCTCCTCCTCCTCGCTACTAGCCCTCCCCTTTTCATTCTTCCTTCCTCCCCCTTCTTCACCCTAGTCTTCTTCCTCTCCTTCTCTCCTTTTTCGTTTGTTCTGAAAGCAATTCAAACGAAATGTGAAGGACAAGTCGAGAAGGAAGTTTTAAAAAAATCATAAGAGCGATTTGACCCCGAGGGCCGCTTGCTTCTGTTTTCCCCCCCCCCCCCCCTTTCTCCCTTTCCTTTCCATCCGTTTTCATTGTGTACCTTTCTTTCTCTCGTTTTTTTTTCTTCTCTTTATTTATATTCAAACAAAAGTTTTCATTAGTTTTTCTGATGCTCCTTCTTCCTCATTGCTTTTGTTGGGTTCTTTATTAGTTTGCATCCCCTCCCTTGCTGTGGTGTCCAGTGCTGTAGGATCACTGGCCATTTGTGGACGAGGGAAGATGTTTTGATGCATCGTTTTCTTCTACAATTGTAAATTAGTACAGTTAAAAAGATGTTGGAATTCGAAATTGTCTTTCGAAAAGAGGAAAAATTGCGTCAGCCTTAAACTAGGCAATAATTTATTTCGTCAGCCTAAAACTAGGCAATATTTAGGCAATAGTAATTCTTTGAAGAATCTAAAGATTCCTGAAATGGAAGGGTGGCTCTTTTCCTTGTTCTTTCCGGTAATCTTAACATTCTTAACCATCCTTCAAAGAGGTACCTACCTGTTAAATTTTTGCCTAGTTTTACGTTGACTCCAGTTTTAGGTGGAAGACTTGCGTCCATTTGATGATTTATTTTGGCTCCATAAGGTATTCCTATCCTATTAACATGTAGGTAGAAGATATCTGATCTTTATATTCTTAAGTTGTTGACCATTCCTCATGCACCAAAGTTTGCAGATAAATTCAGACATAGCCTTGTCTAAAGTTCAGCATAGTGTAGCTATAGACGTACTTGCACCTTAATGTGCCATAACATGGCGGATATGTTTCATACGCTTTTCACATGAATGCAGTGTTCTTCATACCTTCCCCACATAATGTCAGAGTTTTTCATACCTTTCTCGCCATCGTCACTGATAAAAATTGCCTCTGGTCATGCTAGTATTATCTTCCTTTTACTGCGTCTACCTTCCTTAAGTATTATATCTTCCTTTACTGTCTGTGTTCCTTCACACTATTCCTTCTCTTTGCTTTTCTCTTCATCTGTGTTTGTCTTGTTCTTTTATTTTTCTTCGGCCCGGGCGAGGGGAATAAGAACGAGGAGGGGAAAAAAACTTTTAATCTCGTCTTTAAGAAAGTTTAAAATTATAGAAGCGTGTGTACAGGGTGTTCTTGCTGTTGTGTCGTGGGAAAATTTACACGTCGTGGAAAATTTTCTATGTGGGAATTTTTTGTGCCCCGTAGGAAAGAGGTGCTGTTTCTGATGGAGTCCCCTAATATTTGGACGGAGAGGGAATAATTTTTTACCCACCTTCTTTTTACAATTTCTCCCCCCTCCTTATTATCGTGAATTTTACCGAGTCCAACCATTTAGAGCAGCTGTTGACTTTAAGGAATTGGATTCATAACCCGGGAGGTACACTGATGTTTCAATAGAAGGTAGGTAGCTTCCCTTTCCTTCTCATCAATGGAGGGGAAGCAGTGTAGACATGGGAACTCCAGGAGGAACAATGAAAATAATAGGGAGGACGAAAAACTGTTTCCAACAGAGGATGTCTTCTGAATAATTTTTATCAGTCACCACTATCATCAGAGCTACAACGAGCTCCTCTCGTTGGAAACAGTATAGGATGCAAAGGAAAGTGGGTGAGATGAAAGGTATACATTCCAATGCAAATGCAATCTTCCATTGGAAACTCCGTCTCCTTTTTCCTGCCTTGGATGGAAATGGGCCATTACTTTGAATAGACGTTGCAATAGTCAGATAGACATTGCACTGTTCCAGGACCATTACGCTATTCCAGGACTATTGCGCTATTCCAGGCGGCGTGTCGCTTTAGGAGTCCCATGGGAGAGGTTCCAGGAAGGAAAATGAGGAAGAAGGAATTGGAATCTGCTCGTAGGCCCCGACCAGGCGAGCGTTGGCCGTGGAGGGCGAAACATGGGAAAGGCGAAATTGTGTCTTTAGGGAAAGCGGTGGAAAATGCTGGTAAGGGGAAATGAATCGAGTGGGATGCTTTAGTCCGACTTTCTTGCTGAAAATTTTAAAATTTCCGGAAAATGAATCGTTCTCATAACTATGAACCCTCTACCCTTCGCCTTACATATCCTGATGTATCCCAACAATATCTAGTTCTCTCGGAAAGGGAATAATTTTTTACCCACCTTTCTTTTTACAATTTCTCCGCCCTCCTTATTATCGTGAATTTTACCGAGTCCAACCATTTATAGCAGCTGTTGACTTTAAGGAATTGGATTCATAACCCGGGAGGTACACTGATGTTTCAATAGAAGGTAGGTATCTTCCCTTCCCTTCTCATCAATGGAGGGGAAGCAGTGTAGACACGGGAACTCCAGGAGGAACAATGAAAATAATAGGGAGGACGAAAAACTGTTTCCAACAGAAGATGTCTGCTGAATAGTTTTCCTCAGTCACCGCTTTCACTGAGGAACTGAACTTAGCTGGAGAGCTCACCCATGACCATACCACTTGAAAGAGACTGACTAGAAATACTAACCCAAGTTGAATAGACGAAAGTAAAAGGAGCTCTGTTATAATAGTATTTGACGAAGAAAAGTCACTAACCATGAGGTGTTTCAAGAAATCAAGACCTGTGAAAACTTCTAAAAGGAGTTCCGAAAGTCACCTCAAAAAACCTGCCATATGAAATACAACCCTAAGCCTTCTCTCGTTGGAAACAGTATAAGAATAGGGATGCAAAGGCAAGTGGGTGATATGAAAGGTATACATTCCAATGCAAATGCAATCTTCCATTGGAAACTCAGTCTCCTTTTTTCCTGCCTCGGATGGAAATGGGCCATTACTTTGAATAGACGTTGCAATAGTCAGATAGACATTGCGCTGTTCCAGGACCATTACGCTATTCCAGGACTATTGCGCTGTTCCAGGACGAGCGGCGTGTCGCTTTAGGAGTCCCATGGGAGAGGTTCCAGGAAGGAAAACGAGGAAGAAGGAATTGGAATCTGCTCGTAGGCTCCGACGTTGGCCGTTGAGGGCGAAACTTGGATAGCATCCGTTAATAGAAAGGCGGAAGAGAAAAGTCAATGAGGAATTTGGGATTCAAGGTGATAATTTGTTTGTCAATCTGACATGGCAAAGAAATCTACTGCTTCAAGAAGGGACCTCCTATTCCTTGCCTTACCCAGTCACCTCTCCTAGCGCATCCCAAATTTCCAATCATATCAACATTATTTTCTACTCCTCAACCATAGAGTAAAATTCTAACCTACAAATACTGTTTATTATCTTTTCCTTCAAACAGTTTCGATTCCCACCCGGGGAGGATTTTATCCTGAACGGATAATTTTCGTTCTCGGAACGGCTGGCTTTCTCCTATCTCCAACTCGCGTCCGCAGTAGCATGTTCGTCAGGGTAAATAAGAGGACGGAAATGTAGCGCAGCATTTCCTAGCAACATACATACATGCTATTGCTACGAAACTAAGAGGATGAAAATATTGGAAGACAGTTTTATGTACATACTTAAAAACTTTAAAAATAGGAGAAAGGACATAGGTACATACATGCTATTGCTACGAAACTAAGAGGATGAAAATATTGGAAGACAGTTTTATGTACATACTTAAAAACTTTAAAAAATAGGAGGGAAAGAGGAGACGGAGAGAAAAAAATGCTCGTGTGTAAGTATACGTATAGGGAAACATCAAAATGTTAAAACTTGTAATGCGAAAAAAGGAAACTATAAAAAAAGAATGAAAAAACGAGACAAAGGCGGCTGATGGAGAGAAATGAGAAGTGCCCAAATATTTGAAAATTTAGAAGAAAAATTGTTGTAACCTAGTCCTTACCAATTTATTCTTCGCCAGATTTGTCTTCATCTGACAAGGAGTGCATGCGATGTCATACTTGGATTTTGATCATTTGCAAGTTAAGTTCATGCAATGTTCGAAATACCCATTTGTGATGCCTGTATTGCTATTATCAAAAATGACCAAGAAATCGGAGAGTAGCAGATGCACACTCATATGAAGAGTCATTGGCATTCCTTTGAAGGCTCCATTTATTCCATTTAGATATATATACCTACCTACTTTTACATTAGCCACAACTCCTGTCCTCAGTCTCTTTAGAGGTCTCCAAATGTTGAAGAGAACTTCGAAGGTGAATTGTAACCTAGTCCTTACCAATTTATTCTTCGCCAGATTTGTCTTCATCTGACAAGGAGTGCATGCGATGTCATACTTGGATTTTGATACTTTGATCATTTGCAAGTTAAGTTCATGCAATGTTCGAAATACCCATTTATGATGCCTGTATTGCTATTGTCAAAAATGACCAAGAAATCGGAGAGTAGCAGATGCACACTCATATGAAGAGTCATTGGCATTCCTTTGAAGGCTCCATTTGTTCCATTTAGATATACCTATGTACCTACCTACTTTTACAGTAGCCACAACTCCTGTCCTCCGTCTCTTTAGAGGTCTCCAAATGTTGAAGAGAACTTCGAAGGTGAAAAAGAAAGCAGTGTCTACATTAGTGCCACTTCCAAGACCAAGAAATCGGAGAGTAGCAGATGCACACTCATATGAAGAGTCATTGGCATTCCTTTGAAGGCTCCATTTGTTCCATTTAGATATATGTACCTACCTACTTTTACAGTAGCCACAACTCCTGTCCTCAGTCTCTTTAGAGGTCTTCAAATGTTGAAGTTATGTTCAAAGCTGAAAAAGAAAGCAGTGTCTACATTAGTGCCACTTCCAAGAAAAAAACATCAAGGACCGCCATCTATTTTCTCTGTATACGTACTAAATATTTTACGACATTTTTCCACATTAAGGAAACTTATTACCGAGAGATGAGAAGCATTTTCATTTAATTGGGATTTCGAAAACGAGAGAAAGGAAAGGAGACGAGGAGAAAGCTCTGTGGCACTTTGGCATTTGGCACAGAGAGAGGAGACTTTAATAAGGAGGACGCTGTGGTAATTATTAAGCCATTACTCAAGAGCTGAGGAATTTGAACTTTCCCTTGGATGCAGACCTTGTCCTGGGTAGAGATGACGGTAATTTAGAACGTGATGAACTGTCACTACTGTCAGTGAAGTTCAGTTACTCAGTAGTGATACTGATAGTGACCTGTCTGTGTTGAGTGACGGTGATGCAACGTGCTTGAGAAGGGTCCGAAAAAGAATACTTGAAGTATGCGAGTCAGTTTTTACTGACGGGCGACGCTACGTCGTTTTACCCTCCGTTGAGCAACAAGCTACCTGAGGCATTTTGTCGCCTCCTCGCGTTAACCTCAGCCAGCCTGAATGGAACCGGGAAAAGCAATCCGCACGCAATTGCCCAAATGGTCACCCATACGGATATCAACCATGCTCCGCAATTGCGTAACCTTGCTTAACTTCAGTGATTTATTGCGGACTGGTGCGTTCAATGTGCTATCGATCCGGAGCTGTTCACTTTGAATATTGCAGTTTAAAGAGATGCAGACGAATATGAAGAATATGGAGATTGGAGGAATGGAGGAACTTCGAGGAACCTTGGGATACAACATACGGTTCGCTTTACATTCCACATTCCAGTGAACCGTGTACCAGATGGACGGAAACCGTTTGGAAAACGTGCCCTTTGACGAAAATCGACGCTCCAATTTCAGGCGAAAAACATGTGAAAGCAGATACTTTTGGTGCAAATTATACCCCCACCTTGCCCTATTTTCCTACTATCCTAGCCCCCACCTAGCCTATTTCCCTCACTAATCTAATAACATTGCGCTTTTAAATCACGTATTCGTTTCTACTTTGAAATCGCATACCTAATACAATTATTTTCACACTCCCAGTGAATGCAAAGTGCTTTAATGTTGGGAAAAACGCTTTTTCCTCTTTGTTTTTTTCGAATACACACACCTACGTACAAAAAATGAAACAGCTGCACAAAAATTTTGAAATGTGTGCACAATTTTTCCCCCGAAAAAAGAGCAGGGAAAAGTTACAGAATCGCATATGTGAGTGTGTGTGGCAATAGTTTTAATTCTATGCAAATTGTTTGCTTTCAACCATTTCATACATGTAGATTGCGTATATGTTGTATTGTTTCGATGTAACATATTGTTGGCATTTAATAACAACACGTTGTGTTTGCATAATGCATACCAGCCCCCCAGGAGAGGTTGGACTCGTCATTCGGGGAACTAGGGTTCGAGCCCCAGTAGAGAAATGAAAATTTGCATGGATCCTGATTGCGTGGTACCTAATTTTAAAATAAATATTATATACCTACACTGAGAAAAAAATGGTGACAGGGTGCCAAGCATGGTAGATAATGATAACTCATGTTGACGGAATGACATACAACAGCTTTTCTGCATAGTGACGAGTTTTTGTTACAAATTTCGTTATTACGATCGTGTACATTATGTGGGTATGTGTCGAAAACTGGGGTACAATTGTACGAAATTACATTGTGTACGAAAATTCTAGTGGTGTGTGGTGATATTTTCAAAAGGGGAAGCCATAAACAGTGTAAACCCTTAGATCTTGAATTATATGGGTCTTGGGATTATGATTGAGGAATATACCATGGAGAGAAAGGGAAACGGCAGGCCCTTATCCAGGTTTTCAACGAGGGATCCCAATAATCCGGAACAAAACAAAGCCCGAGGATTGGCCGGGTCCCCTGGACCTTTCCCCTAAATACGGCCCTAGAGATCGGTGTTTCCAAACTGTGTCCACCAAAATCGACCGGCCATCGCGTCGTTGTCGAGGCAGTGTGGACGGTTCAGTTGACATCAATCGACGCCCGGTCGACGATGTGTGGACACACCTTTAGCTTCCATGGAGACCTACGCCACTGAAATTACGTTTGGAAATGGTATTTATTTTGGCAGTCGGCTCTCGGCGCAAATGATGCGATTTTTTATCTCATGACGGGAAATTTTTATATTAAATATTAAAACCTAATTTTCATTCCCGGCTCCCGGCTCATATACAAATCAGCTTCCTTCTCTCTTCATTCCTTGTTGTTCTTTCTTTCCCTCTTATATTCTTCTCCGTTTTTTCTTTCTTCTCCCCTCCTCTCCTTTCCCCCTCTCCTCCGTTCTTTCTTTCCCTTGTCTTCTTTATTTCAGTTGTCCCTTCCCCTCCCTATCTTTACTCCTTTTATCCACTAAAATGCGATGTGTAATTTATCCGTTGTCTTCATTTCTCTTTGATTACTTCTTTTCTGTACTTGTAGAAGTACGAGTGAACTAAAGAACTCACTCTGAAAAAGGAATTCATTTAGAAAGAACCAAATGGGTCTCCTCAGTAATCCTCAGGGCCACCAAAGACCTGACTGGGTCCAAATTAACCTCAGCCAGCCTGAATGGAACCGAGAAAAGCAATCCGCACGCAATTGCCCAAATGGTCACCCATACGGATATCAACCATGCTCCACAATTGCGTAACCTTGCTTAACTTCAGTGATTTATTGCGGACTGGTGCATTCAATGTGCTACCGATCCGGAGCTGTTCACAGGTTCACTTTGAATATTGCAGTTTAAAGAGATGCAGACCAATATGGAGATTGGAGGAATGGAGGAACATTGAGGAACCTCGGGATACAACATACGGCTATAGGAGATATATGTCGAAATAAATAGTTGCAGAAGGCAGGGCCATGTTGAGGTCCCAAAGGTCAAACGGACTCCAGAATTTGATGAGAAAATATCACTTATGTTTCTGTTAACCATGGTTTTCCGAATTTTATCAAAATCGAACTACCTAACTCTTCGGAAGTCGAAAGTTGTAGGGAAACAAATAGAAATTTGATGGAAAAATTAAAACTCGTACTTCATTCATTCAAGGTAGCAGGTATTGTATTCAAACATATTATGTAAATGCTCTCTCTCTCTCTCTCTCTCTCTCTCTCTCTCTCTCTCTCTCTCTCTCTCTCTCTCTCTCTCTCTCACTCTATCTCTCTCTCTCTTTCACCTTCCTTCCCTCTTTCTCTTCCTCTCCTTTCCCAGTTTTCTTTCGTATTATTCATGCCCATTTGGGTGTTCTTTTACCTTGTTTTTACTTCACAGTTTGAATGACAAAAGTTGAAGAGCGAGAGAAATATATCTCCGTTATAAAAAGTAAACAAATGCGAAATGACAACACCGCCTCAAACCTCGTCCACATGTGGAGTGAAAATTTGAGTCGAGGACAAATGGCAACAATGTAACTGTGGAATCTTTTTCTTTTTACTTTTCCTTACCTTTTCTTTCTTTTCTTCTTTCTTCCTTTCCTCCTTTCTTTTTCTCTTTATTTCTTTCCTTTCCTCCTTTCTTTCTCTCTTTATTTCTTTCCTTTCCTCCCTTCTTTCTCTCTTTATTTCTTTCCTTTCCTCCTTTCTTTCTCTCTTTATTTCTTTCCTTCCTTCTTTCTTTCTCTCTTTATTTCTTTCTTCCCTTTTTTCTTTCTCTCTTTATTTCTTTCCTTCCTTCTTCTTTCTCTCTTTATTTCTTCCTTTCCTCCTTTCTTTCTCTCTTTATTTCTTTCCTTCCTCCTTTCTTTCTCTCTTTATTTCTTTCCTTCTTTCTGTCTTTCTTCCTTTCTTTCTTTCTGTTCTTTCTCTCTTTATTTCTTTCCTTTCCTCCTTTCTTTCTCTCTTTATTTCTTTCCTTCCTTCTACCTAAGCCTTGGCGTGGGCTTTTTGTGTTTGGAGTCTCTGGAGACATGCAGGAATAACCACAGAGGCAAGAATGTTGGAAATTCGAGGGTTCTGGGAACCATCCGCATTGTACTTCGGAAGTTCTCGTCTGATTGTTCTCAGAACCCTGGAACTTCTTACATTCTTGCCTCTGTGATTATTCCATGTCTGTGGTTGAAGGCCAGAAATTTCTTGGAACTATCTTCTGTGCGAAGTCCTTTGTAGATCTTTTAGCTTCAGTGGTTATTACGATGCATGCCTGTGGTTGAAGGCCAGAAATTTCTTGGAACTATCTTCTGTGCGAAGTCCTTTGTAGATCTTTTAGCTTCAGTGGTTATTACGTTGCGGCCTACGGCCTAGGCTGGTTTTGACTTGTGAAGAATAAGGGAAGTTCTTTGAAAGTTCCAATCTTCTGTGAAAATTCTCTCGTTTTAGGCCAGCTACTCACTATCAGGTATACCTGACACCTGATGAGCACACACACTATCAGGTAGAACTCACTCTATCAGGTCTACCTGGTAGTGATTAGCTGCCCTTACTTTGGTACTGAGTAATTAAAGAAACAGTCCATTTCCTGTTGGTATTTTTCTTCTTTCTTTTTTAAATTCATTAGTTTTCACAAGAGAAAGAAAAGTGTACGACGAACAATTCTGTTTTCTCTCTGCCTCCCTTCCCCCTATCTCTCCCAAAGATTTTGATAGAGAGAACTGTCAGCAAACTGTCAGCAAAGGAGAATGAAGAGAGAAGAAAGACAGCCGTTCCAAGAACGAACGCTATCTTTTTAGGTTAAATTCGACCCGGGCGGAAATCGAACCTGCGACCTAACGCTTACAAGGCAGGAGCGCTATTCTCCAAGCTAACTAGGCTGGCCTACTACTACACTATCAGGTAGAACTCACTCTGTCAGGTCTACCTGGTAGTGATTAGCTGCCCTTACTTTGGTACTGAGTGAATAGAGAAACAGTTCATTTCCTGTTGGAATTCCGGAATACTCTACTAGGTACATCCCAAGGGTGATCTTTTTTAATCACCTTCAATGTCCATTAAGTTTTTGTGTGCTCTGGGTTTTTACTACCGATTCGAATGTGAGTTCCCTCAATGTTTATTAAGTGTGGGTTTTACTACCAACAATTTCGAATAGGAGTGGAAAACCGTGTTTTTCCTGTAGGTACATCCCAAGGGTGATCTTTTTTAATCACCTTCAATGTCCACTAAGTTTTTGTGTGCTCTGGGTTTTTACTACCGAATATTTCGAATGTGAGTTCCCTCAATGTTTATTGAGTGTGGGTTTTACTACCAACAATTTCGAATAGGAGTGGAAAACCGTGTTTTTCCTTTGTGAAAGGAAAACTTGGGATTACTAATTACCTTACAGGCTACAGGTACCTCGAGTGCCTCCAAATGCAAGTTGAATGCAAGATAAAACTCGACTACTTAATTATGTAAGCTGGCATTCTCTCAGCACTCGAGCTTTCTCTTGAATATTCACAAAATGAATTATTCTCCAGCTTTTCGGACGGAACACATGAATCGTCTTCACACAAAACATGCCTTTGATAAGTTTCAGCGACTCTGCGACATTTAGGTACATCCCAAGGGTGATCTTTTTTAATCACCTTCAATGTCCACTAAGTTTTTGTGTGCTCTGGGTTTTTACTACCGAATATTTCAAATGTGAGTTCCCTCAATGTTTATTGAGTGTGGGTTTTACTACCAACAATTTCGAAGAGGAGTGGAAAACCGTGTTTTTCCTGTGTGAAAGGAAAACTCGGGATTACTAATTACCTTACAGGCTACAGGTACCTCGAGTGTCTCCAAATGCAAGTTGAATGCAAGATAAAACTCGACTACTTAATTATGTAAGCTGGCATTCTCTCAGCACTCGAGCTTTCTCTTGAACATTCACAAAATGAATTATTCTCCAGCTTTTCGGACGGAACACATGAATAAAATTGTCTTCACACAAAACATGCCTTTGATAAGTTTCAGCGACTCTGCGACATAGTTTCCAAAGTTTTCCCTTTGTCAGAGCTACCTCAGGTTCGGAATTTCGTCCTGTCATCACGTCCCACAACTCCCAGACGAGAAAGATCTCCAAAAGTTCTCTTTGTATCTCTCCATTTCTCTTTGGAGCTCTCTCAATGTCTCTTTTTTTTAAAGTTTCCTCTCTGGCTAAGGTGAAAGTTTCGATAATTTCGTTTGAAAGTTAGCCTCAGACGGTCGTGGTAGAGCTTCAAGTGGCTGAGTAGTCTCGGTCACGTAGTAGCAATGTGGCTCAAGGTGAGAGCAGGTAGCCTCGCTATGGAGGACACCGGGGCGTCCCCTAGGGAACCGAGTTTTGCGTAACGCCAAGTGAATGCTGATTGAAATTTGAATTTTCAGTGACTTAACATTGTTGAGTTCGGCTGAAGTGACTTATCTTTGATACCTTATAATTGAGATGAGGCCTTTTGGACAGTAACAGTGGGGACCATCAGACTTTAAGTAGTTTTTTTTTTTTAGAGAGAAAGAGAAAGGAAGAGTCAGAGAGAGAGAGAGAGAGATTCACTTGCTCATCTATCAACATGATTAAGTATTTTCAGATCTCAATTTTCGGAGTACCTACTGGCGGCTTATGCCGGCCGGCCACTCACACTCAAACCGTCCGAACTAGTGTGGTGGAAAAGGCTCTAGACTTCTGTCTTCAGAGCTTTTGAGAGACTAATGATTTGAAATTTAACTTGAATTTTCGCCACTTTGCTTCCCTCTGGTCTAGAGCATAGAGAAGACTTATTGCGCCGCCTTTTCGAGAGAGCAATGGAGCATAATTTGATAATAATACAGGCGGAGGCTTTGAAAGTTGTTAATTCAATAATGAAAGCTTAACCAGTCATTTTCCCACTAGCTTGACAAGTGTGCTGAGGTGTCATTATGGCCTGTTGCTTGTCTGTCAGAAGCAATTTGGCCCGAAAATCCAATAATGATATGTCAGGCAAATGAGGGACGTGTTTCGATATTCGACTGTTTCGGCATTTGGTCTTTTTTTTAGTTTCCTCCATTTTGAAGGGTAACATGAAGCGAACAGGCGTACCTACCTGTCAGGCCTACCTGATATAGGATGATATGTCAGGCAAATGAGGGACGTGTTTCGATATTCGACTGTTTCGGCATTTGGTCTTTTTTTTTAGTTTCCTCCATTTTGAAGGGTAACATGAAGCGAACAGGCGTACCTACCTTTCAGGCCTACCTGATATAGTGAATGGCAGCCCTAAGGCGATTGGCATGCCGGAAAGACAAGGAAAGCCTGACATAGGTCTAATCTTTCCGAAAATAAACTTACCTACCAACGTTGGTATTTTTGTTCTCCCTGACCGGCAGAATTTTATCCTACAGGTTCGTCCACGGAACGGCTGTCTTCCTCCCTCGCTTCGGAGGGAAAAAAGGAGAAACTATAAGTGGTGTGCAGATTCCAAACTTTGCCGGGTTCTCTTTTCTCTTTAGAACAGGTAAATACGTAGGTGTGGCGGAAGAGAAAAAGAGAAGTAGGGCAGTAGGAAGGATACAAGGGATAGAAATAGGATGGAGGAAGGATACAGAGGATAGAAATAGGTACGGATTTGCGAAAGATGCGAACTTCTAAGTAAGACGAAGGAAGCGAAAAGTTCGACGTCAGAAACCATTAAAAACTTTTACTTCCCATTTTTTCTCTCCTCCTCATCGCATCGTTCGCTAAAGTTGAACATTTTCTCTCCTAGTTTTCTGCCGTTTTAGCCCTTTGATGCTGTTAGGCAACGCCTATTAATGAAACGCGCAGAAAATGGTTTAATGGAGAGGCAAGGGACCTTGGAGATCTATTTCTAAGTACATAGAAACACTATAAAGGTACGTTTATAAATTTGATATAGAATGCCTCTCATACAGGCGCTAGGCGTTTAGAAGCCCAGATACTTTGGACGTAGGGTTGAAAAGCCTCTTCCTTCCAGAAGTAAACCAACGTCTGACCGACGCGACATGACTTTAAATGCAACAGTTTTTGACGAACCACAAAGGAAACTTCTGCTGTCAACAAAGCAACCCCAAAACAACATGTTTTGCAAACATCTCTGTAGACTTATCTTTAGTCTGGAAAACCTAAATCACCTGATGCTCCTCTAAACAAGCCCGGCGTTCCAGAGCGGGTTAATGTGACTTCGTCGAAAAAAGTGGCGTTTGCCAGGGTTAAATTCATCGTAAAGGGATTAGGCAGATCAGTGAGGTGTCATAAACGAGTGGCAGAGAGGTACTTTGTATACTTTCCGTAGAGTTATAGGAAGATAGGAACATTAGAAACGTCTCTCATCATCATCTTCATCTCTCCTAAAGGCATCGACTTGCCGAGACAGACATTGTTTGTCATCTAGGAGGAGTATACCCGTGTGTAGCATTCATCAGGTCTTTCACATCCTGGAAATGTACCTACTGGCCCACAGCTCTGTACAGGATGACTAAACCAGTAGGTATAAATACCCTGGTGTTGAACTGATGTGCCTATAAGGATGAGTCACCCATTTCGGACCAAAATCACCGCAGTAAGCTGGACCGATTGGGACATTATTGTGGTCAAGCAAATCTTTTGAACCTACATACACCCTTGTGAGTTCATCAATTTAAGGAGAAATTCCACAGCCCAAAAGGATCAACAGTTGGATATTTCCAGCGATTTACCGATTTCGAATGGATGTTGTCAAGCATTTATCGAATCCGAAAGGTCGGAGCGATTCCAATATTAATTTCCTTGCATAGATCCCGAATTCCCGAACACATAGAGGTAACAGAAAGTAAAAACCCCCAGAACCCCCCCGAGTTGGTGAAAGTTTTGAAATCACGTCCTTCTCCAAGTTGTAAATGTTTACTTTAACTTGTGAGCCGGGAGCCAGGAGGGAGCCGGGAGTGAGCAATAGCAATGTGGAATGGCAAAGGGAAATATGAAAGATGTCAGATCTGTCAAGCCTACTCCGCCAGAGATACCTGCAGTCTTCTGCATTATACTGAGAAAGGAAGGCAAATACAGGCTGCATTGTATTCCTGTATTACCAGTAGCGGATGGTGAGATATTCTAAAGGGGAAGCTAGACAGATAGTAGATAGAATTTCTAAAGGGGAAACTACACAGAAAGCCGTTTTCACCGATCTGATGGTGATCTTAGAAGAATCCAAATGGAATAATGAATATGTAAATACCTATACATACTTACTATCCCTTTACCCCAAAAGTGGACTATGCACTACTAGGTACTGTGGTCAAATTTTCCAACAATCTTGAGGATAAGATTTCATATCTAGCCCAGAATGAATGGCAAAGGGAAATATGAAAGATGTCAGATCTGTCAAGCCTACTCCGCCAGAGATACCTGCAGTCTTCTGCATTATACTGAGAAATGAAGGCAAATACAGGCTGCATTGTATTCCTGTATTACCAGTAGCGGGTGGTGAGATTTTCAAAAGGAGAAACTTTATAGACAGACAGTACCTAAACAGAATTTCCAAAGGGGAAGCTAGACAGACAGTAGACAGAATTTCCAAAGGGGGATCTAGAGAGAAAGTCCGTCTCAACATTCTGCTGGTGGTCTTAGAAGAATCCAAATAAAATAATAAAAATAAAAAATCACTCACTATCTGTGCTAAGTGGTACCTATTTAGATAGATCCTGCTCGAATTATAGGTCTAAAGGGCCCTTTTACCCCAACAGTAGACCACTACTGTAGTCAAATTTTCAAATCAAAGTTAAATTTTCAAACAAAAAAAAAGGATAAGGTTCCATATTTCCCCCGGAATTTAACCTCCCATTTACCAGAAGAGCGTCTTGACCACTACACCATCGAGGTTCGTAGGAGGGAGCGAAAAAAAGTAGGGAGGACGAGAAGCGGCGCTCCCCCTTTTTAAAGTACCTTATCCCTCCATCCACCCCTGGTGGGCGAGTGAAAGGGGGCACCTGCCGGCTTCCGCCTCAATCCCTCGCGACCCCACGCCACTGGCCGCTTTTCATGGAGAAAGAAAAATAGTGCTTCGTGTTTTTGACGTGATAATAAAAGAGACACCATTTTTTTTTCTTCCTCGGGAGAAGACAAAGGAGGACAGGACAAAGCAGTCGGAGATCCGGGAACAAACTTTTTACTTTGTATACTTTGTCGAAAGAAAAGGAAGAAATGACAAGACGTCGTTCTCTCTCTTACCTTCTTGTTTTCTTCCAGTGAAATTTCTTTTCAATACACGAACACATAGAGGTAACAGAAAGTAAAAACCCCCAGAACCCCCCCGAGTTGGTGAAAGTTTTGAAATCACGTCCTTCTCCAAGTTGTGAATGTTTACTTTAACTTGTGAGCCGGGAGCCAGGAGGGAGCCGGGAGTGAGCAATAGCAATGTGAAAAAAAAAAAAGTTGGACGATATCTAATTGAAAAGTACATCAGAAATACAACATCGAAAGATGATGGGGAGATTCCAACTTTTCAATTTATTCAATTAAGTGAGGCAGAGGGGGGCGAAGGAGAAGGAAGAGGGAGCGAGTTGAAAAGTACATCAGAAATACAACATCGAAAGATGATGGGGAGATTCCAACTTTTCAATTTATTCAATTAAGTGAGGCAGAGGGGGGTGAAGGAGAAGGAAGAGGGAGCGACAAAGAGGAGGGAGAAGGAGCACCGAGAAGAGGGAGAGAAGGAAAAGGGAGCAGGAGGAGGGAGCACCGTTATTGGCAAGATATGATTCGTTGAATACCCTGCCATTCTCGATGTAAGTGGAACACGAGAAAAAGTTTTTTTTTTTTTTTTTACAACCCCAGACGTTCTTGGAACTCCGAGGAACCCCCTTCGGAATGTTTTCTCCGAGTAACACTTACAACATTAGTTCTTCCCCCTCAGCTTGAAGTTACCGATGCGTTCTTGGAACCCTGGCACTTCGGAAGTTCTTGTCTGATAAGTTCTTGAAACCCTGGATTCATAGAAGCTTAACCCACCCATCCTTTACGGCTGTTTTTCCCTACACCTAAGCCTTGGCGTGGGCTTTTTGTGTTTGGAGTCTCTGGAGACATGCAGGAATAACCACAGAGGCAAGAATGTTGGAAATTCGAGCGTTCTGGGAACCATCCGCATTGTACATCGGAAGTTCTCGTCTGATTGTTCTCAGAACCCTGGATTTCAATACCTTTCGAACTGTTCTGAGCCTGTTTCTTCTTTCTATTTAAGTTTTGGAAAAGTTTGACGGGTTTGATTGACATTATGGAGTAGGACAGTAGGAAGGTCTCTTGAAAGTTTGATCCCATTTTGTTCCAAAGACGGACGAACGGCCGAACAGACATATATATGTATACAGTCGAACAGACAGACGAAGCGCCGCGCCGATCAGGTTGGTAATAATGATTGACTTGGCGGGGCGGAGCGCTGCCGCGCTCCTTAATTGGATTTGGGTTAATACTTATACTTACCAGATGTGATAGGGGTGATTCGGTAATATTTCAGATAGAGAGAGAGAGTCAGATAGAGAGAGAGAGAGAGAAAGAGAGAGAGAGAGAGAGAGAGAGAGAGATAGAAAAGGGTTAAAAGGAAAGAGGAAGAGAAGAAAATATTAGAGGCAAAGATGGAAGGAGAAGACTAACGAATATTTAACTATTCCCAAAACATCCATTTTTCTCATTTTCTTTTTAAAAAATCGACCATGTTTTCGTACGTAATATTATACATTTTCTTTCTTCCCTAATTTTAAGTACTTTTTCTGTTGAATTTTTAGGCAATTATTTTAAAATTTATATTTCCTTGTTATTCGCTCTTCCGTTGCTGAGGGCGAAGTGAGAATATGGAGAAGAGGAGGGAGAGGGAGAGGGAATGAAAGATTTAGTTTAGAAAGATAAGGAGGGAAAGAAGAACGAGAGAGAAGGAGAGAAAGAAGAAAAAAGTGAGAGATGGAAATGGAGAGAAAGAGAGAGAGAAAGGGATGAAGAATTTAAGGGAAATGGAATGATAACTTCATGATGATAATAATATTAATGCTCTCTCTCTCTCTCTCTCTCTCTCTCTCTCTCTCTCTCTCTCTCTCTCTCTCTCTCTCTCTCTCTCTCTCTCAACCTCTCTCTTTTCCATCTATGTTTGGTCACAGAAAATGTCCGCCCGGTCCTGATTTGAACCCTGAATCTCCAGGTTGAGAGATTACCACGCATCCCAGAGTGGGTCACAGAGGAAAAGTCAACTTGGGTAGCCATCTAAAATAACATGGCGAGTTTAAAGGCCATAATAAATATGTAGGTACCTACTTTTGGGGGGGGGAGGCCCCCCCCCCCCAAAAAAAGTAAGTATTATTAGGTAGGTACAGGTCCCCTCTTTTGGGGGGGGGGGGCCCCCCCCCCCCAAAAAAAGTAAGTATTATTAGGTAGGTACTTTTGAAAGGCAAAAAAGCTAATAGCTACCTGCGTATGGATTTATGGAAGAACTTTTTCTCCCTCCCAGAGGTAGAAAAGGTATAGGGGAGATAATGGCAGGTTAGGCATGTTTCGACCAAACCGCAAAAGCTCTCCATTCCATGCTTGGAGGCTTTGGGAATGTTTCTAAAAAAAAAAAAAACACAAATGCAAACGAGAAAGGCATTTTTTTTTTTTTTTTTTTTTTTTAAAAAAAATGTAATGCCGGGGTTTTTTTTGGGGTGACTCAAGGGCTTATTGGCACAGTTATTCTACTCAAGGGCTTATTGGCACAGTTATTCTACTCAAGGGCTTATTGGCACAGTTATTCTACTCAAGGGCTTATTGGCACAGTTATTCTACTCAAGGGCTTATTGGCACAGTTATTCTACTCAAGGGCTTATTGGCACAGTTATTCTACTCAAGGGCTTATTGGCACAGTTATTCACTTGCAAAGTGTGGGTACATTGGTGGTGTAGTGGTCAAGGCGCTCGCCTGGTAAACAGGAGGGCGTGGGTTCAATCCCAGCCGAGGTATGGAATTTTATCCTCAATATAATTTGAGAATTTGACCACAATAATAGTAGTAGCCTACTGCTGGAGTAAAGGGACTTGTTAGTCCTATGCGAGCAGTATAAATAAGCACTATTATTATTATATAGGTATAGGTACCTACATAGGTAGGTAGATAGGTACCTACATAGGTACCTACAAAGGCAGGTAGGTACCTACATAGGTAGGTAGGTAGGTAGGTACCTACGTAGGGAGTGTTTACATAAAGTGGAACTTTGAGTAGGGATGTTTGGTATGTGGAGATCATATTATTCTTCTCGATCGAAATAAATGTGCCAGCCTAGTTAGCTTAGTTGGTAGTGCGTCTGCCTTGTAAGCGCTAGGCCGCGGGTTCGATTCCCGCCCGGGGCGGATTTTATCCTGATGGGATAATGTTCCTTCTCGGAACGGCTGGCTTTCTCCTATCCTGTCTTCCTTCTCTCTTCGATTTCGGCACGATAAGACCATAGCAGTTACAGTTCCCTCTGTCAAACCTCTTAAGAAAAAAATAATAAAGGAAGGACGGACTAAAAAGACATTAGGCAGTTAACTAAAGTGTTGTGAACCATGGATCTTTTGGTGATTATTAATTTGGTTCCCGATCTTTTTTCGTTTTTAGACCCATCTTTGGTAAAACCCTCCAGTTGACCCATGAAAACGAAAATAGACCGGGAGCTAACGTACAAAAACATACCTCCTAAAGTACACAATTTTCAACCCACATATGAGACAGGAGACACTTTACGCTGTTAATTTTTCGACACTGTTTTCAGCAGTTCCGCTTTTTCCCACATGCCGCGCTGCACACAGGTACCTCGGTCGAGGGGAAAAAGAGGGAAGGAAGCAGTGCGGTGGGGGAAAAACTAATAATGTTTATTATTTTATTTTTCCCACAAGATAATAACGTGTGAGGATGGAAAGTGATTTTCTCCCTGCTCCTGATGAGCAAGGGAAATTACTATCCTGAGGTTTTCCAAATGAGAAAATGGTGTGATGGGAAGAGAGGGGGAGGGGCGAGGGAGAAAGGAACACGAAGAGAGAGTGAGAAAAAGAAAGGGAGAGGGAGAAAAGAGGAAGAAGAATCTTCTCCTCCTTCTTCTTCTGCTTTTGTTCCTTTTCTCCTAATTCTTCTTCTTTTTTTGTCTCCTTCTTCATCTCCTCTTTACTTCTTCTCCTTCTTTGTCTCCTCTTCTTGTTCTGATTTCTCTTCCTCTCCTCCTCTTCCTTCTTCTTCTCCTTCTTCTTCTTCTCCTCCTCGGAAGAAGAAAGGAAAGATAGAGAGAGAGGGGGGAAAGATGAGAGAAAATGGGAGAAGAAAGAGATAGGGAAAAGGAGGGGAAGGAGGGAGGGAAATTTTGAGAAGAAGACGAACAGAGGGAGGGAAAGGGAGAAAGAGAAGAAGAAAGGGAGGGGAAATTTTCTTTAATATACACAGCGGGAGTATCTTGTAAACATTGTGTGTAAAATAAATCCAAATTTCCCTCACTTTATCCCTTTCCATCTCTCCTTCTTCTTTCTTTCACCAGGCTCTCTCTCACACTTTCTTCTCTCTCTCTCCCTTTTCTTATTCCCCATTCCTGTAACTCTCCCTCCCTCCCTCCCTCCCTCATCCACTCTCTAGCTCTAGGACATCTTAGAAAACTCAGATTTCTATAAGACTTTATAAACACCTTGTATATGTACACCGATGGAACACCCTTTATGTGGATATACTCGTACACTATATACAGTACCTATATACAGTTAAATTTACAATCACCCTGTATAAAATATCTAATGAGTGTAATAATTCCCCGCGTTATAGCATGCCACTGGAAGTACACGTATGTTAATGTGTCTTGATTGAAACATCTACGTGCCACGTAGTCTGCGTGCTTACAAGCGTCAAGATGCACAATGGCAGGTCCTATTACACAGAAATATTAATGGTTTCACTGGTATTTTTATTAGCTAAATCCCCTTTCATTATATTTACAATTCGAAAAGTTCCAGGAATAATTAGACCAAGTGGTTGGTGCGGTGGACTTCAAATCTGAAGGTTGGTAGATCACATCCAAGTCAAGAGAGATCAAGGAAAGACGTTTGTGACAAACACGCCATACTTGACGCAGATTCCTTACTTCCTGAGGTGTTTGGAAAATCCTATCCACCCACACCAAAACAAAATCTCCAAGTGTCCCCATTAAAAAAAAAAAAAAAAATCCCCCCCCCCCCACAAAAAAAAAAACCCCCAAGTGCCCCATAAAAAAAAAAAAAAAAAAAAAAAAAAACACTGGCACATATTCACACTCTCTTCATTTTTTTATTATTATTATTATTATTATTTTTTTTTACTGTCCTTTTGTAAATTGTAATATGCATTACAAAAGTTTTTTCTATCAAGTACTACAAATTGCTCAAACTAAATGTTCCAAACAATTGTACACCGTTTTATACTTTCCAAGTTGGAAAAAAGTGCACCCCATGCATTCACCAGCAGTACATATTTCAACTGTGAGTGCACCCTTTACAATCACAGCCAAAGGAGTTAAAGCGAACATCAAACTAAATGTTCCAAACAATTGTACACCGTTTTATACTTTCCAAGTTGGAAAAAAGTGCACCCCATGCATTCACCAGCAGTACATAATTCAACTGTGAGTGCACCCCTTACAATATACAATCACAGCCAAAGGAGTAAAGCGAACAATTCACAAATAAATATAAAAATCTGGTGTGAACATCACACGACTTTCCTTATCCTATTGAATGATGCTTATTTGAGTGTTCTTTTACCCTAACTTTTACAATATCTCTAACCGTTTTGTCGCTATAGCTGCAAATCGCCAAAAAAAACGGTCGAAATCTGTCCAAAAGCGGTCAAAATACCGCCAAGCGCAGCAACCATCTCGAACAAACGTTTTGTGTAGCATCCTTGTCACATTTGTGAACTGCATACCACGTCGCGACAAATTTCGAGATCAGAGCTCATTTGTGTGAGAAAATGTGAAAAAAATCCTCCAAAAACCAGTTACCCTAACTTTTACAATATCTCTAACCGTTTAGTCGGTAAAGCTGAAAACCGCCAAAAAACGGTCAAAAACCGCCAAAAAGCGGTCAAAATGCCGCCAACCGCAGCACCTATCTTAACCAAACGTTTTGTGTCGCATCCTTGTCACATTTGACAGCTGCATACTAAATTTCAAGTCTCTAGCTCTTACCGTTCTCGAGATATTTTGTTTACAGACAGACAGACACACACGCGAACCAATGGCTGAAACTTTGGATTTAGGCTCAAGGGACCTCAAAACGTGTTTTGACACCAAAAACTGACCATCGAAATTTTGACCCGATTACATTACTTTCCTTCCTATAGGATAAGGAAAGTAAAAAACGGGAAGGGCGGAAACTTTTTCGCACACAAATAACCAGAGAACAACTTTTTGGTTAAAAGCTGTTCTGCTGTTTTTACAGGGGTGCTCTCTCTCTCTCTCTCTCTCTCTCTCTCTCTCTCTCTCTCTCTCTCTCTGTCTCTCTCTGTCTCTCTCTCTCTCTCTCTGTCTCTCTCTCTCTCTCTCTCTTTCTCTCTCTCTTCTTCTTCTTTCTCCTCCAAATGAGAACTATAAACAACCTGGGAGGAGTTCACGGGGGGAGGGGAAGATAATGGCCGAGGGAGGGGGAGGGGAAACATCAGGAATTACTCATCAGGGTTGAATTTTTCATTGGATACCCATTTGGTGGTGAACGGAGGGGGAGGGGTAATGAGCTTGCTAGTGAGGTTGACGAGGGGGGGAGTTTTCCGCAAAGAAGAACATGTGAGGAAAAACGATGCAAAGAGAGTTTCGTAGCAATAATAATTCAAGTTCGATGCTTGCTTGCATTGTCGAGTGGAAGTCCTTCCAAACCTTCCATTATTTCTACCTATTAAAGTTAAATTGTCATTGGGTCTACTATTAAGTAAAATTCCTCATTCATAATTTGATGAAACTATGTAGGTATGTAAATGTCACCAACCTAGCATGTATGCCTTATCATTAAAACTGAACATGTTAAACACTAAACAGAGAGGTACAAACAATGTTCTGAAACCCCCAATAATGACTGATAAAACAAATGTACATATATATTGTTGATAAAGAGGTGTTATTTTACACTTTGGTATAATGGGACATGTTGTTCAGAGCTGACAGAAGTGACAGTCTAAAATATTCTAAATAAAGCACTACTTATACTATTGCAGAGCCACCATGAACCACGGATATTATTCAAAATCCACACAAGATCCAAGCGAGATGAAGATGATGTTGATAATGAGAGTGTTTCACTTTTGCATTGACATCAAACCAGGAGAGAGGTGTCAAAACATTATGATAATCACATGCAGACAAAATAACAACAATCTCTGACATATCTTATACAGGGACTCACACTGACATTTTATACAAGAACTCACAGTAAATACTGAGTCAGTTATTTTAAAAGATGCATATATGTACCTATATTCAAACTGTAGTTATTTTATTTATTTATTTTAATCCAGTGGTATGAAATAAGAAGGTAAAAATAGATATACAAAATAGGTGCCTTAAACAAACACCTTGAAGAAAATTGCAAGTATTTCCCTTGAGCTTTCACAAGCCTTTTGTATCTCTTTTTCTATAACTACTAGATTATTGTACTTCTTAAGAACAAGAAACTAACTGGATAGCTGTATTTAGTGTTTAGGAGATAAAATAGGAAGCATCTCAAAGAGTGAAGATACTAGAGCAACATAGCTAAATTACTAACATGTGTTTTATAAATTAATCCATACCATGGTGTTGTTAAGTGGCTACTTAACATAAGCTCTTAATTACTTACTTAAGTCTATTATTATCTCCAGTATCTTTCCTATTACTCCACCTAGAGTTTTGAAGTAGCAGTACATTCTGTAAATAGGTAGTTATGCACCTGCCTAGAACTTAGGTGTAAATAAAATTTTAAAATAAGCATGCAAAGTCTTTATTTTTCACACATAACAATTATTTCAAGTAACTTACCCTAAAGATCCTGGCCGTCTTTTTTGGATTACTTTGGTATGATCAGTACCTGAAATAAGAAATGGGTTTGAATTTCAGTTTTTGATTAGATAGTTACCTAGATAACCTGTCTACCAAGCTCTAACATGATGAAACAGACACAAGGTCACATCAACATCTGAGCATGACCTAGATCTAAATTAAAGAATTTGTTGCAACCAATGGACTTGAACTGATACATAATAGCAAAATTGAAGAAAAAAAGGCAACTATTAGACATGTTAATGCAATATTTTTAAAGATTTTTCTTCTCCACTAAGGACTTGCCTACCTACTTACTTATGAAGTCAAAACTTTTGTAAAGTGGACTGATGAAGTAATATTACTGACAGAATACTTTTAAAAACATTGTACTTGAGTACTTAGATACATTATTGATGTATTGACATCAACATTTTGACAAATATGAATTGTATAGTTGCTTTCACAGTGGCGTAGCGTCCATGTAGGGCGTGTATGGCGGCCATACACTCGAAATTTCACTCAAATACCCTTAAATATTGACTTTAAATAAATAATTAATGTATTTTTATTAGATAAATAAAAATTATTATCCCTTAAAATGGTTAAAAATCCCTTAAAATCCCTAAATCCCTTTTTATCCCAGTCAGATCCGAAAAATATGCCAATCCATGAAGAACCATGGATGATGGAAATTAGTGCCCTACACACCCTACACTTGAATTTAGACCACGCTACGCCACTGATGACTGTACTACAGTTTTATCAATGGTCACCTTACACCAGATGACTACAGAAAGTAGTCAATGGACATATTCCCACTCATATAGGTTACCCATTAAGTCAGATCGGGTAGACTAGTGTCAAGAGTGGCGATTGCGGTCAAAATAAGTCTCTATAGGGGACATAGCGGTATGAATCTTAGAATACCGAAGACAGGTATCAAATTTCATTTTGTCTCCCATCTCATTTCTCACAGAAGCCTTCTCGTGGTTATCTCAGTGGGCTTGCAAACGATAGATATGGAGTTCAATGCCCTTGTTCTCTAGTAAGTTGACATGAGGTGTATTTGCGGTTCAAGAAATGGGGATGGAGTGATGGACTTGACAGTCGCTCAGTCGTTTGGAATTTTCGTTGGTAGGTAGGTAAGTTGAAGGAAACACGTTGGTCACTAGGTACCTGTATAATAACTATAAAATTAGTTTGCCATTCATCTACCTTCTTTTTTCTTTCACTTCTTAGCCTATTCTTCTCAGTTCTCCTTATTATGTTTTTCTTCTCCTCTCCTCGGGAGAAGACAAAGGAGGACAGGACAAAGCAGTCGGAGATCCGGGAACAAACTTTTTACTTTGTATACTTTGTCGAAAGAAAAAACGACAAGACGTCGTTCCCTCTCTTACCTTCTTGTTTTCTTCCAGTGAAATTTCTTTTCAATACCGACAATCCTTTCCCCCGCCTCAGACAACCCTTCCCCCGCCTCAGACAACCCTTCCCCCGCCTCATACAGCAGAGGCCCCTGTCTCAGACAACCCTTTCCCCTGCCTCAGAAAACCTTTTCCCCCGTCTCAGACAACCCTCCCCCCGTCTTAGAGTCTTAGACAGCCCTTTCCCGCGTCTTAGACAACCCTTTCCCCTGTCTCAGACAGCAGAGGTCCCTGTATCTAGCTCCTAACCGACTGTGACTGGACAAAGTTAGGAAATTACAGCATCGCTTTGCACTTAATTTTAAATTAAAATATCTTGTTCTCTCAATCTTGTTATTCATTTGTCTCATTTTCTCCTCTTCCTCTCCTTCTCCTCTACCTTTGCACTTAATTTTAAATTAAAATATCTTGTTCTCTCAATCTTGTTATTCATTTGTCTCATTTTCTCCTCTTCCTCTCCTTCTCCTTCTCCTCCATTTCTTCTTCTCGCCTGATAAAATATCCTGAAAGCATTTTTAAATTTTCTTCTCTTTCTTTTCTCTCCTCTCTCCGTTCTTCCTTTCCTTAATCTTTTGTTGATAAAATTCCAATTCCTTCTTCCTCATCGTCTACTCTTGTGCTAGTTCTTTATTCTATTTTTATTTATTTTTTAATTAATTGCGATTCTAGGGCGAGGAGCAAATGGACATGAAAGAGAATGAAAAATAATTAATAGTTTCTCGTATACTGAGTCATGCTAAAGAAAGGGGGATTCAGCATGCAAAAAAAAAAATAATAATAATAACACTAAAAAATCTTCCCTTTTCTTCACCTTTTCCCGTGTACAGACAGGTTCGGCGTTTTCCGTCAGCCTCTCAATCAGAACTGGGGTTTTTTCTCAATCAGAACAGACACTGAAAACTGATCAATGATCATCGAAAATTTCAGCCGATTGCATGACTTTACTTCCTATCAGTAAGTACAGTAAAAAACAAAACAAACAAAAAGCAAGACTGTTGTTTGATGTTTCAATGTTTTGTTTAATAAAAGTCCGGGAACAGGACCAAACTTGAAAAAAATAATAATAATCTATGGCTATTAGATGAGCATCCCTTGTTCTTTGTAGTTGAATGTGGTTCCGGTCCTAAATTTAGAACTCTTTTGTATTACAGGGGGTCTGTGAACCTTGTGGTAAACACAGAAAATCCCCAACCCCAAAACTTTACAAAGAAAATGTTTTTCCTTTTTAAAGACTTGGATATCGTCTGAAGATAAAGAACATTAGATATGAATGAAAAGGAAAATGAGACTTCTTTAAGAGCTACCCACCTCCTCATATTAACCTCTGGTGGCTGTCTTTTACCAGCCCCACTTGTGGGCTCCGAGGTAAATGTGGGTAAGTGGGTGGCTGGTGGCTCATACCAAAAAGCACACTCCGAAGCTTAAAATGTAGGGGCAAACAGCCCTAAAAAATGGGTTAAGCTTCTACGAAGCGGGTAGCTTGTTGCCGAATTGAGGGTAAAACCCTTATCACTAAATATACCATAGCAGTTATACAGTAGGTATATGTATAATAAAATTGTATATTGTATACAGTGACATTAGGTATATCTCAATCAAACAAACAAAAACAAACGACTTTTTTGATTACCTCCTCCAAACAAAAAACATACAACGGTAAGCAATAAATGCATTAGATGTCTAATAGGTATAAACCTAACCGATAAAAAGAACCAAGTTCTATTCTATTCCTACTGCATATCTTAATAAATAGAATTAGAGAACCTTTTGAATATTACTTAAAAACGTGGAAAAAAATATAACTTTTTTTTTGGAAATGAGAAAAAAAAAACGAGAAATTATATTATGTATGCATAATTTTATCATGCCACCCTGTCTTGTTGCAACATATTTAATGTTGAAAAAAATGTTGTTAAATGTTTATGTTCGAACATAATGTTTGACATGGCCTGTGCATTAATGTTTTGGCTCCGATACACCGATAGACTTATGTTGACTGGAAGTGTGAAATATACAGGGAGTAACAAGAGATTGAATACATACAGGGTGTTCTTTAAGACCGTAAACCTGTGTCCACATCCACACTATGGTCGACATTGCTTGGAACCTGGGGTTGTATTGAACCCACGCCCTCCTGATTACCAGGCGACAGTCTTGACCACTTCGCCACCGAGGGAGAAATGTGAAATATACAGGGAGTAACAAGAGATTATGCATATTAGAATGAAAAAATGTTGTTAAATGTTTATGTTCGAACATAATGTTTGACATGGCCTGTGCATTAATGTTTTGGCTCCGATACACCGATAGACTCATGTTGACTGGAAGTGTGAAATATACAGGGAGTAACAAGAGATTGAATACATACATGGTGTTCTTTAAGACCGTAAACCTGTGTCCACACTATGATCGACATTGCTTGGAACCTGGGGTTGTATTGAACCCACGCCCTCCTGATTACCAGGCGACAGTCTTGACCACTACGCCACCGAGGGAGAAATGTGAAATATACCAGGGAGTAACAAGAGATTATGCATAGAAGATGTAAAAAATGCCTAAGCAAATTTCTTTTGAGTATTAGACAAGTTTAGATGAGAAGGCATGTCTCAAAATCTGATTACCAAAGTAATTAAATTGGTCCTGTTACCGTAAAAAGAAGTCTACTCGAATTTCGATGGAAAAAGTTGTACTTATACGGTCAGGATACAAAAAGTGTACACCATACAACTTTTGCTTTAGATTTTGTTTTACAAACAGAAAAGTTTTTTTTTTTTTCTTTTTTTTTTCTGTGCAAAAATAGCTTTCATAAATAAAATACACGCGACAGAAGAAGCAAAAAAAGTTCAAAGTTGGGTGAAACAAAATAAACGATAACTTTCAAGCAAACTGAAGTTCGTTCAGCAAAACTGAGAAAGTTCTTTGTTGACTGAGCTTTGAGCTTTCAGTGGTAACCTTTTATCTAGATAAATGACCGATCTTGAACAGCTAAGAGTGGTTAATGCTGAATGAGATTTTACAGAGGTATCCTTAGCAAGATAAATTGCTGATCTGAAACAGCTTTCAGAAATGAGAGATCCTTCAGCATGCTGACAGAGATTTTAGAGATAACATTGGCAAGATAAATTGCTGATCTTAGCAGCTTTCACAAATGAAAGATTCTTCAACATGCTGAATGAGATTTTAAAGGTGACATACAAGATGCATTTCTGATCCTAAAGAGCATACAGAAGTAAAAGATCCTTCAATGTTCTGACTGAATATCTAGATAAATGACCGATCTTGAACAGCTAAGAGTGGTTAATGATCCTTCAAAATGCTGAATGAGATTTTACAGAGGTATCCTTAGGAAGATAAATTGCTGATCTGAAACAGCTTTCAGAAATGAGAGATCCTTCAGTATCTAGATAAATGACCGATCTTGAACAGCTAAGAGTGGTTAATGATCCTTCAAAATGCTGAATGAGATTTTACAGAGGTATCCTTAGCAAGATAAATTCCTGATCTGAAACAGCTTTCAGGAATGAGAGATCCTTCAGCATGCTGACAGAGATTTTAGAGATAACATTGGCAAGATAAATTGCTGATCTTAGCAGCTTTCACAAATGAAAGATCCTTCAACATGCTGAATGAGATTTTAAAGGTGACATGCAAGATGCATTTCTGATCCTAAAGAGCATACAGAAGTAAAAGATCCTTCAATGTTCTGACTGAGATTTTACAGAGGTAACCTAGCAAGATGAATTGCTGATCTTAACGAACTACCACAAAGGTTCTTCAAAATGGTGACTTTCAAAAGTACCTAACCTTAGTCTTGGATTTTCGATCCTAAACAGCTGCTCACAATAGGTAATGGTTGTTCCTTTAGCAAAGCTGACTGAGCTTTCAACAGTAACCTTAGCAAGAATATTTGGAGAAGGAGGAGGGATCTTAACGAACTACCACAAAAATGGTGACTTTCAAAAGTAACCTTAGTCTTGGATTTTTGATCCTAAACAGCTGCTCACAATAGGTAGTGGTTGTTCCTTTAGCAAAGCTGACTGAGCTGAGCTTTCAACAGTAACCTTAGCAAGAATATTTGGAGAGGGAGGAGGAGGAGGACAATAAAAAGAAAAAATAAGAGGAGAAAAACATGAAAAAAAAAGATCTTAACGAACTACCACAAAAATGGTGACTTTCAAAAGTAACCTTAGTCTTGGATTTTTGATCCTAAACAGCTGCTCACAATAGGTGGTGGTTGTTCCTTTAGCAAAGCTGACTGAGCTGAGCTTTCAACAGTAACCTTAGCAAGAATATTAGGAGAAGGAGAAGGAGGACAATGAAAAGAAAAAATAAGAGGAGAAAAACATGAAAAAAATTGCAGGTGAGGAGAAGGAGGAGGATAAGTAGAAGGAGAAAGGTAAAATAAAAAGGAGGGAAATAGTGCGTATTTTCAGTGCTTTCTTCTCTTCCCGAGATTTATGTGTCCCTAATGGCCCCCCCAAGACCCGACCCTGAGAAAAAAACAACTAATAAATCCACATTATTATTTTCTTTTTATTAAACTATTAGGTGTGCGAGTACATTACCTGATGTATTAGGTTAGGTAGAATATTTCCTTATTACTTTTTCTTTTTACTTTCCATTACATTATTTTCACTTCTAATATGTATTTATTAAATAGATATTTTTGAAAAAAGTAAGTACCTACCTACTTACCTAGGCTACTTTTTCTTTTTACTTTCCATTACATTATTTTCACTTCTAATATGTATTTATTAAATAGATATTTTTGAAAAAAGTAAGTACCTACTTACCTAGGTACTGATGTAAATGTAAAGTCAAGTACATAGCTACCTGTTCGCGCAAAATATGTAGAAAGTTTTACATGTGTGTGGTAATGAGTGTAGTGGATTTTGCGGAAAGTGGAACAATACTCAAGGGGGAACAACACGAAACAGGAAAAAACGGATTTATGAAGATGGGGAGGAAAAGCAGAAGTAACTTTTTTTATTATTTTATACATATATGCCCTTATAATATAAGATAGGTCTTGCGGAAAGTGGAACAATACTCAAGGGGGAACAACACGAAACAGGAAAAAACGGATTTATGAAGATGGGGAGGAAAAGCAGAAGTAAGTAACTTTTTTTATTATTTTATACATATACATATTTAGGTATTATTAATTCCTGGAAAAACTCCCTTATGAGTGGAAATATGAAGGTAGGTACAGTAAGTAGGTAGGTATGTTTTTTATTATTATTATTTTATACATATGTAGGTCTTATTAATTCCTGGAAAAACTCCCTTATGAGTGGAAATATGAAGGTAGGTACACTAAGTAAGTAGGTATGAGACTATGAGGTAAATCAAGAGGTACCTCGATATGGTGGTTTTCTCTTCCAACTTTCGTATTGCCACATACGTATAGTACCTACATAATATGATGTACCTACGTACGTACCTGGGTAGGTATGAGACTATGAGGTAAATAGGGAGGTACCTACCTCGATATGGTGGTTTTCTCTTCCAACTTTCATATTGCCACATACGTAGTACCTATACATATTATTATGATGTACGTATGTATGTACCTGCCTAAACTGCCTAAAGTATGGTATACCAAGATAATATCTAACAGTTCTAGTTTAGGTAGGTATAGAGAGGGAATGGGTGAGAGAGATGAAGAGAGGAATAAAAGAGGGAGTAAGAGAGAGAGAGAGAGGGAGAGAGAGAAAGAGAGAAATTGAAGAAAAGGAAGGAAAGAGATAAAAAAGTAATATTTTATGGTAGAGCGAGAGAGATAGAGAGAGGGAGGGAGAGAGAGAGAAATATGGTTAAAGAAAGAGAAGAAGAAGAAGTTTTGGCGGGGGGGGGGGGGGTGCTCGAAATTTTTCAATTTTTCGAAGTCTGGTCTACATTACAGAAATAAAGCTCGAAGGTAGCGGAGGGGGGTGACCGGGCCCCCCTCTACGCCAATTTTTCGGAGTGTAACGTATAGTAAAGTAGAAAAATGGAGCTCGAGGGAGGGGGGCGGCCCTCGCGCCCCCCCCAACCCCCAATGACGGCCGTGATCGGGATTGCACATTTTAAAAGAAGAAAGACATTGTGTGTTCGTGACAAGCATTAGAAGCTAATCATCCTGAACCTGAAAACAATGAAAAATCCTTTTATTAAGGAAGTTGTAAACATATAAACAAGGAGTGTTCCTTGCATCATTAAGGATTTTTTTTTAGCTAAATACCCCTTTTTTATTAATACTGTTATTTTTTATCAGTAGATACCTACCTAACTATGACATTCTCCCACTGACTCCCCAGAAGCAGTATACAATAGTTCAGGTACCTATTATAGCTTTGAACTATGGCGGTGAATTTCACTACTACCTACGTTCGTTTTTCCGTTCCGGGGAATTTTCATTTCGGGAAAGTTTTTAAATTGAACATTTTTTTACTTCGTTTTTTTTATTAAAAGTAAAACACACAAAACTGTTGTGTATCCCTAAAGCCAGCACGGGCTCAAAGGGAACAATTCTGATGTGATAAATATGTATGTATATTTGGGAATCTATCTACAGACCTACCTAGTACCTATGTTATTCAATGGAAACTGTGGATTTTCAACGCAACCCAGTCGAAAGGAATCCCTGATGTTAATTTAAGGCCCATTATTTTATTTCGAAGAAGGTTCTTGATGAGGTTTTTGCCTGAGGCATTTGCCTACGATGCTTTAGAAGCTTTTTTTAGACACCCCTGATAGATCTTTTTGAACGACCTTAAAAGCATATCCTCAAATTTAATATGAATACAAAAAAAAGTAAAAGTACATTAGAAATTCGGAGAGAGAATTAATTGTGAATTGTAATGAATGAGATTAAAGACCCATACTGGTATTTAACCTGTAGCCTTCTCTCCACCGGACGAGAACTGGACCACTTCACCATCCATACAGGTTCTCATATTGGACTAGAATTCTCATCAAACTTGTAATCTGAGAGTATGTAGTTCGTTACTATCTGTTTCACCTGTTGTCAATACCCTCTATTATAGTGGCACAGATCAGAGTGTTCATCTTGGCAGTGATACCTTACACCACATGACTATCAGTGACGTACCGTCCATGTAGGGCGTGTATGGCGGCCATACACTCGAAATTTCACTCAAATACCCTTAAATATTGACTTTAAATAAATAATTAATGTATTTTTATTAGATAAATAAAAATTATTATCCCTTAAAATGGTTAAAAATCCCTTAAAATCCCTAAATCCCTTTTTATCCCAGTCAGATCCGAAAAATATGCCAATCCATGAAGAACCATGGATGATGGAAATTAGTGCCCTACACGCCCTACACTTGAATTTAGACCACGCTACGCCACTGGCAGCACGCAATTGCCCAGATGGGTGATGGGTACCCATCTGGATACCAAGAACGCCCAACGTTGCTTAACTTCGGTGATCCGTCCGAAACTGGTGTGTTCAACGGGCTAGCATCGCTAGCTAAGGCAAGGTGTAATACTTACATCATAGGAGGAGTCTACGAAGAGGATATTCTCTGGCTTGAGATCTGTATGTGTCAGCTTGTGATCGTGTAGGAATTTCACTGCATAGATCAGCTGATAGGACATGTGTCGGACCTGGTCCAGAGAGTAGGGGAGGTAGTTGTTCTCTTTCTGTAAGGAGAAATCAAATCAATTCGTTAGTTTGTCTTTCAGGAGTCACGACCTAGACAGCTCAGGTGCTTTTACATTCAGTTTTTTGAAAGGTCCTTTGTTATGCACACATCAACATAAGGTATCTAGGAAAATGACCTGATACTCCATTCCCAGCATTTGATACCAACATACATATTGAAAACTTTTTTTCAAAATTACAAAGTTTTTTTCAAATGTAGATACATAGTAGATGAAATCTCGAAACCTTACAGATCGCTATCAGCAAAAAGGTAGCTAACAGTTTCAGGGACAAACTAGGCCCTCTTTTTCCGTCGGGCTTTTCGGTCTTCGGACGGAGTAATAGGATTAGTGTGGTAACTTTCCCAAACAAGAGTCTAAGTAGGGTGGACTTTTTCTTTCACGAGTAACTTACCAGAAAATCGAACACACTTAGGCCTAGAATTTCGAAAGCTATACACATGTGACCATGGTAATCAAACCAGTCCAACATTTTCACACAAAGGCTGAAACAAACAAGGGCAAGAAAGTTATTATTTTAATACCACAGATCAGAGTAAGATTTGGATTGACTCATTGCGTGGGTATTCTATTATTCTTCAGCCCCTTTTATTTGATTATTTTGTTAGAAAATTTCTGCCCCAGAGGGGATTCAAACCCAGCACCTCCGGGTTGAGAATGAGGGACCTAAACTCATTGGGTCCCATCCGGGTTTTTTAATTTTTGTCGATGCCTGAGTCCCGAGTTTTGGTACGGTTGCATTGATCGTCCCAATCTTTAAACCACAAGGCTCCAGACCTGGGCTGCTAGGAAGCATAAAGGTTACTTACTGTCTACCATTGGGATCTTTCTCGCCGATTTTTTGCAGGGCATTGATTTCTAATCTGGCAGCCTCTCGATACTTCTCAACATTTTTGATGATCTTGAGAGCTACCACGGAGTCACTGAAAACCAGAAACAAATACAGATCAGTATTAATGATAAAGACAAACAAAGTTCAGATCATAAAATTTACAGAGGTGTAGGACTGTAGGTACTAATAGGGGAACAACATTTGTGACGCTCTTTGTGCTTGATACACTTAAAAATCTTAAAATTCCCTTTTCTTCATAAAGACAAACATTACTTTTAAGATCTAGACCTAGGACATACTTGGTTCATTTATCTTTATAAGAATAGCTCTTTTCTTTCCCATGGCATAAATCTAGTGAGGACAGCAAGTCTTTTCATCAAACCCATAATGTTGTACCAACCTATAAAATCTTTACAGTTATACAGTGTAGTCATAGTGTTGTAAAATGTACCGGGTTTTTTTTTTTTTTTTTTTTTTCGTTGGATGAATTGAGTGAAGAATGTATGACTATTATTGGAATGATAGCTTCGGGCGTTTTAGCTTTGAAAGCGTTTTTTATTGCCGTCGGCTGAGACTGAAAAGTCCCGTTAGGTGCCTCTAAAAGACAATGTTAAAAGACTAAAAAGTCCTCCAGGACGCTCAGATAAGAGAGAGAGAGAGAGGGAGAGGGAGCAATTTCCACGAAAGTGATGAAAAAATTGGCCCCATTTCAGTCAATTCTGGTTTCTCCTTTGTTATGTATTCCTGGAAAACATCACTACAAAAGCTTTCCAAAGCTATTTCTATACCTGAATTATACTGATATTATTACCTATACTTATATCTAGGTACTGTATAGGTACTTACAAAAGCTATTAACAATATCATTTATTTTTTATGAAAATCAGTGTAGGTAGTAAATTTCAGGAAAAGAGCTTATTATTCCAAAAGGTAAAAGGAAAAAAGAGTCACTTTATTGTTGAAATTTCAATGGGAAAATTCAAACTTATTGTTAAGGAATTCAGTATTGAAAATCCATCTTCAAAAGAACTAAATAATTACCCCAACAATGATTGGTGAAATTTTCTTATAAATTTCTCAATGCCCTCATGAACCTCACCTAATTGGTGATTTTCTCTTTTGAAAAGTGTCAATTCATTGCATGTAGGGATGTAGGTAGATATGATACAATATTTCGTCTCGTTATTTCTTTCGTCAATGCTGATTTTTTGATTATACAACTTCCCACTGAGGGAAATATTTCGTCTCGTTATTTCTTTCGTCAATGCTGATTTTTTGATTATACAACTTCCCACTGAAGGGGAAAATGGTTCCGAGAAATACATATTAGACGGAACTGGTAAAAAACTTTGAAAAAATCCCTCTCAAATCTGTTAATAATGATAGATTTGTCTCTACAATGCCTACATATTAGAAGGTACCCCAATAGAAGAAGTACCTCGTCCATTGCCCACGATTCACCAATGAAAACCACTAATGAACCTTCACCAGTAGTTATTATTCATTAATGATTGAAAGTCAATACTCAATAATGAACCTCTGGCAACCATTAATGAACCAGTGGGCTGATAACCGCGAATGAACCTCCTTTAAGAGCCAAAGAGGGTGGGGGGGGGGGTGAGACTTTACAAACACCCTGTATATTATTAACTTACCGATCATGGACTCACGCCACAAACCTAGGCCCAGGAAGGAGCTTTGAGATTATCACAGGTGACAGGTACACATACACAGAAACACTAAAGAGACGGAAGATCGCGGATAGACCGATCATCCATGAACTATGAGCCAGGTGGCTGAGGTGGCTCAAAAATTCGGGAAATATTAGATAGTTTTCTTTTATTTATGTGACAAATTTGGTTTTGTTTTGTAATGAACCTTCACCAGTAGTTATTATTCATTAATGATTGAAAGTCAATACTCAATAATGAACCTCTGGCAACCATTAATGAACCAGTGCGCTGATAACCGCCAATGAACCTCTTTCAAGAGCCACTAATGAACCACTGATGAGCCTCCAACGGCCACTAATGAAACCCCTATTCCCTCAGGCATCCACTAATGAACCAGTGCGCTGATAATCACCAATGAACCTCCTTCAAGAGCCACTAATGAATATCAAATAACCACTAATGAACCCCTGATAACCACTGATGAGCCTCCAACGGCCACTAATGAACCCCCTATCCCCTAATGATGTGCTCTTTCCAGCCAGCACATTCCAGAATACAACATATTTCACATGAATTTCCAATTTTCCACCCTTCTCCTCCTAAATGTCCCTGTGCTCCCCCCCATGAGGGGAAGGAGGAGGGAGAGGAAAGGAAGGAGGAGGGAGAGAATGAGGGGAAAGGATGGGAAGGGAAGGAGAAAGGAGAGGAGAGGGGGAAAAATGGGGGATGGGAGGGGGCAGAAGGTGGGGTTATTATGAATAACGATAGGGTATGATAACATTTGTACATTGTTGCCAATATATAACAGGGTGTTCCTTGTAAAAAGGAATTTGTTTGTTTGTATAATTTGTTTGTTTGGCAATAATTGGTTGATGGTTTTTCCAAGAGGAAAATTGAGTTTGAGTAAAACAGTCTAAAGTTTTTGATTTCCCATGGTAGTAGGCAACAAGTAGTTATTTTGGAGGATTTTTTACAATGTTTTTAACAAAAACTCTTTGAGGGACTGATAACAACACATTCTACATTGGTAAACCAGTTTTTAGTCAGAAGGGATGGTTCTGTACCTACATATTATACATTTTTCTATGTTCTGTTTATGTACCTATAACATTTCTGGAACACCCTCCTGAATGTTGTTGACATGTAGAACACCCTGTATGGCCAATATAATTGCCAATTAGAGTGTGGTACGCATATTATTGGGACGTCGTATTTTACCCCCTAATACCCTAAATTTTCCGAACGGTCCCCTCATTAGCGGTTTTGTTAACTAACACACGGGACACGGTACGGGACACACGGGACACGGTACGGGACACACGGGACACGGTACGGGACATGCGGGACACGGGTGAGTGGGGGGGGGCAAAACTGTTTTTCCAAAATGTGATGCAAGGATGAAATGTCGATATGGACCCCAGACCCAGAAGCCAGGGTTCGAGTTCCTGTAGTGACGTGAAAAATTGAAAATTTAGAGCGTCACTTGAAGTTGAACGAGTGGAGGAGAAGGATAAGAAGTTAAAGGAGGGGAAGGAAGAAGGAAAAGATGATAAAAGAGGAGGTGAAGAACAAGCAAGAGGTGAAAAAACAGAAGAAGAGAAGAAGTGGAGGAGAAAGAGAAAAGAGTAGGAGGATGATGTTTTTAAAAATTTTTTTTTTTTTTTTTTTTTTTTTTTTTTTTTTTTTTTTTTTTTTTTTTTTTTTTTTTTTTTTTTTTCTTTTCGTTTTCCGTTTTCGTGTATCGGTCTATCTGCGATCTTCCGTGTCTTTAGTGTTTCTGTGTATGTGTACCGGTTACCTGTGATAATCTCAAAGCTCCTTCATGGGCCTAGGTTTGTGGCGTGAGTCCATGATCGGTAAGTTAATAAATTCGGATCACCGTCACCATGAACTCTCAAGAATTTATAAGACCCTGTATATATAATGAACTAGAATAAAAAAGGAGCATCAGTTGTAGGTGTACATATAGGGTGTTTACAAGAACTCTTTACACCCCCTGTATACTACTCAACTATCTATGTACATTTCAGTCAATAGTAATTCTCATGGTTACGTAGTGTTTATCATTATCATGCGTGAGAGTATGTGTTAGTTGCGGAGAATAAAGGTCTTTGTACTTAATTAAAATAGTTTCACTAGAGCTTGTGACTTCATAAGCAAACAAATGGAAATCAAAATCAACAGTACTCAACAAATAGCAGAAAAAAAAACATTCAGTACCACCTTTTTCAGGAACAAATATGTTTTTCACAACAGCAAACTGGGGAAGATCAGAGTTTGAATCTATACTCAGCAGAATAATACTTCCTTTGCTAAAATGAATACCACTCATTTTAACAAAACTGGTAGAGAAATGTGTGTCAAGAAATGATCTAGGTATAGAAGGTGGTATCTCGACCATTGATTCCACCCCGACGAGCTTTCCAGTTTCACACTGTTTGGACGTGAAGCCGCCAATCAGTATTTGATTTAAGGTAAGTTGGTTTCTTAAGGCAATAGTCTTTGATATGTTTAATTTATTTGACGTAGCCCTAGCAGCTACTTTAAAGACTCGGTGCTTCGCTTCAAACCGAAAAGTCCACACATTTGATAGTGGCCCAAAAGCTCTAAAAAAATGAGGATAATGAACTAAAAGGTGGAATTTTGGTTTCAGGTTTTGCTTGGAAAGTTGCATGTACAAATCATTCAGTAGTGCTATTTCTTCAGATAGCTGTCCCAGAGAATCAACATATACTCGGTGTGATAGGAACCTCGCAAGTAACTTTCGCAATAAAATATAGAGTTCCCATACAGGGTCTGCTTCAGGTACAAATGGTCCAGCAATCAGACCGAAGTATCTGACCAACGTAGTCATTTCAGAAGCAGAAGTACGGAGTAGCAAAGTAGAACCCTGCATTGTAATGGCATTCACAGGTTTAGAAGAGTTATCAGGACCGTAGTCAAAAGATACTATCCTGTGTTCTAACGTCCTAAAGCCAATTAACTTTTTGTCTTGAATCAAATACTTGCAAACAAATTTCATCACATATCGACATACACCTTCCATGAAATCGTGCAAAACATCAACTGCTACATTACGAAAGAGATCAAAATGTCTCAATTTAAACCACACACATTGCTCTTTAATACCAGTTTTAGAATAATCATTCAATGCCAAATCCACAGAGTAAGACTTTTCTGTTCGTAATAAACCAGGCTGTTCATACAACATACTTTGCATATTGTTTTTATCAACAGAACATATTCTACAAGAAAACATTGAATTGAAACTTTCAACAAATCCAAGGATACCATTTAAACCAAGATTGTCCCCTGTTATGCAAACGACATGAAATTTGACTCTTCTTGGTAAACCATAGACATTTAACAGTATACCATTATCAGACAAAATGTTCAAATCTTCTATTACCTTCTCAAACATTCGCTTATTTCCCAATGCTGTTCTATCTGAGGAATGAAAAAGGGCTAGTAACAAAACACTGTTGAGCTTAGAAAAGTAATGTTTAGGTAAAAATGGTAGTGATAAATAAACACCACCCATCTTCTGAATGACATTATGCGTTCCAATGGGACAGTTGCTTTCAAAATCATCGTAGTATAATATAATTGGCAAGTGAATTGATTCTCTGTCTTCTTTAAGGATTTTTTTTTCCATGTTTCGCCAAACTGAACCTTGAACTACATTTATCAAAGGACGCTCCCGAGACCTACAGGAAGCCATATATTCAAGTGATTCTTGAAGAATAGTCCCCATGGAAAGAATTTGTTGTAAGACCTCGTTTATAGGAACAACTTGTATTACACTTCTGGACTGAGTCAAAGTACCACGTCTATATTCCTCTCTTGTCCCTACCGGTATTTCTTTTGGAAATATCAAGGAACCACGGTTTTGAAAGTACATAAATCGTTTGTATTCTGAATTAAAAAGCGACAAAGATTTTGTAAGAGAGTCAATCAAATGAAGAACTTTTTGTTCTGATGTGTTGGTTCCCAACAAGTTATTGTAGAAGAAAAGAAATGACTCCAATTCTTCGGCTAAAAACTGAACATAATTTCGAGGAATTTCAGGTTTGCTATATAAAGATGCAAAATATGAGCACAGAATATTATCGAAAAGAGATTGAGTTTCATCTACATTATTCATAGTTTCACCTAAGGAATCGTCTATGGCCATATTGTTATCATCAATATGTTCAGAAGGAATATTCCGTTCATTTTTTAAATCACTTGAATGGTGTCTTAGAAGGTGAGTTCGGAGGGACAAGAGAGATGAAAAATGACGAGAACAATTAGGTTGACCACAAGCTACCTGATTGTTAAGATGATTGTTGAAAAACAAAGTACACCTTCTCATATGCCCAATTAGAATGTGTGGAGATAGAAATTTTTTCACACAATATTTACAATGAAACATTTTTATGTCCTTGTATTACCTAATACAAATGTCTACAGTGGCAAACCCATATCAACAATCAGACCCATGACAGTTTGGTTCAAGTCACTTTTTGAAGTGGGAAGTTGAAAATAGCATTTCTGTATAAAAACCCAAACGTTGTGGCAATGAAATGGGTATTTTAAATTGACAGCGTGAAAAATTTTAAAGAGAACATCTATACCAGTAATAATTGAATTAACAGAGTACAGAATATCATTCACAGCAATGAAAATTTTATCCGGCTTCAATAGGTTTTCCCCTACGACTATTATGAATGGTTGTAAGGTTAGTCCAGCTGCTTTACATGCTACTGCTCTCTGGGCAATTAAAGGTCTCACTTGACTCTCAGACTGAGTCTGTGTAATATAGCTCTCTGCAATTTCAGTTTTTGATGGTTTGACCCCTTTACTGACCTTTGCCCTCTTTTTGAGCTTTGCCGATGGTGCTGAGTCCAGGAGGTATGGCAGTACGAGAATGGAGACGGTTGCTGGGACATCGACCCCCAACTCAGCCTGATCCAACTGGTTGAGCAGGTCCAAATACTTTTGTACTGCGGATGACACTTCAGGCAAAGTTGACTCCTTCTGTTTTTCTGCAGCCACTCGCAGCACTTGCTGAGCAAGCAAACTTACATTTGTGTAGAAGAAGTGCTCCTTCCCCGGAAACCGTTGATTGAAATCTGACAATATCTGTAAAATAAGAGAATAATTTGATGAGTCAGGAGTCATTTTCATGTACTTTTTCGAAACAAAGCCAATAGTAATACCTTCAACTAACTGCGACCATAGGTCATAGGTTCGATTCTAATAAGGGACAAAATATTTCAGTTCAAAAATTACTTAATTTGATGAGTCAGGAGTCATTTTTATAAAGCCAGTGGTAAAACTTTCAACTCATTGTGACTAACAGTTCTGAGGTTGCTTTTCATTGTTTGCATCTCATTGATACGGTCATCATCTTTTTATTTTTTAATAACATTCTAAAAGGTATGACCATGCCTCATTCAACTAAGGCCATGCCTTAATGAACTATGGCCATACCTCAATGAACTATGGTCATACCTCAATGAAACTAACTATGGTCATACCTCAATGAACATATGCCTAACCTCAATGAATATGGTCCATACCTCAGCCGAGCGCAAGCGGGCAAAGCCTGCTTGTACAATTATGCATTTGATATATTTTTTTCATTTTTCTTTTTTTTCATTTTGGCTGGCACGGTTTTGGTCCTGCCTTGCTTGCCATGCAATGTCGGGTTCGAATCCCACCATCGACAAAAATTTGTACTCGTTTTTCGTTGCAAATATTTCAACGGGTTACTTTCTGGGTGTTCTCGTGTTTTGACTCCAGCACCTCAAATGGGAAAGTATGCTTTATGTCTTCTCTGGCCCATCTGATGAGAGGCATACTACGGGATGGAGCATGTACGACACAGAACCACATGCGTCTAATGTAGCAGTTGTTTCTCTGCTACAAATGACAGAAAACGGCGGGTGGAAACACTCATTTTTTAAAAAAAAAAAAAAAAAAAAAAAAAAAAAAAAAAAAAAAAAAAGTAAATCTTACCAATTTGTATCCATCAGGTTGTTGAAGAGCAGGGAAGTCAGAGAAGTACTCCTGATCTGTAGCCGGGTTTGGATTCTCCAGTTCTCGTTTCCTCAGCTCGTAGGTTTGCTGCCACGTATCCTGAACTGTTTCCCAGGGGTGGATGTTGGATCTCAGCCACTGTAGTTGCGTGTTGTTCTTGTATTCTGAAACAAGTGCACAATCACATTGACAAAAATATCAAAATAAAAAATAATTTTAAAAACCTATAAGATTACAAAAAATGGGAGGAAAACAGAGTTTTACTGTTAAAAATGCGTCAATGGTGCTAGAACTGAAAGTTTTACCAATCCACTATTACACATTTCTCGGTTGTGTGTCTTGGTCAATTTCATAGTATTCGTATTCTTAACACATTACCCTTAGTTCTCTTCCTCAAATAGTTTATACAAATGCCATTTTTAATACAACGCTTAATCCATTACTTAGGACCATTTCAAAATAAAGGAAAAAAAAGAGTCAAACTACTTTTGTGATTTCAACTCACCCTCACTAAAAGATGTGTCAGCAGCTGTGTCCAATTCCACTGAATCTGGGCCTTCGACTTCGACTGAAGATTTTCTTCTGATGTTTGTTGGTATTGTATTCTGTCTTCTCAGTTTCCGCTTCTTTGTTACATATGCCTCGTACAATTTTCCCGAGGGGTTTCTTCTCTCATTGTCTTTATTACTGTACTCTGACGGCACATACCAAATTTCCTCCTGTTCTTCAGGAAATTTTTCCTTAATCTGGTTCACCACCTGGCGGAAATTTGCAGCCCTCAAGGAAACTGTAGGGTGTTCTTCAAGAATTGTTTCAATCAGCAATCTTGCCAGCCATTTTCTGACTGACTGGTTCAATCTGTTGCCCAATTTTTCTATTTGGGACAACAGTGATCTGCCCTCTAATGTAGAACCAAGGTTTTCCACCAAATCTCCTCTGACTGTGAATTCAGAAGCATAACCCGAAGAAGCATGTGAAGTGTAGCTGGAGCATGAACTGTTGTCCGAGAATGTCAATTGCTGTTGCAGTAACGGAGGTGATAGAAGCTGAGGAGTAGCAGAACCGCTTTGAATTGCTGATGTAGATGGTGTGCTTGTGCAACCGGAGTTCACCAAAGATGTGTTGGGCACCGATGTGCACCATTCCGGAAATTCAAGAAAATTCCGATCAATAATTGTGCCACTGATGTCAATCCTTGTTTCGTCGACCTGTAGAAAAAATAAAAATAAGATTATAGTTTTTGGGCCATTGATCTGTGTATGTATGTGTGTGTAGGTGTGTATGTATGTGTGTTTGAGGGAAAATCGGCTACGATTAATACCTTGTATCATATATATTATGTGTATGTGTGTGTGTGAGAGTGTGTTGGCTCTTAGGGGCTAAAAAATGTTAATGATTAAAGATACAAATTTTTTTCCGAGAATAAAAAATGTTTATTATTAAAAAAAATCTGGTGTGAACATCACACGACCTTCCTTATCCTACGTAAAATAAGAAAAGAAGAAGAAAAAAAAAAACACTACTAGCAGCTAAATTTTAATCACAAGCGGTAACTTCAAAAGAGAAGCAGCTTACAATACGAGTAATATCAACATGTTTTGGTACAAAAAAATCTGGTGTTAACATCACATGACTTTTTATTACATTTGCGGAATACGTATTTGAAAAAAAATAATAATAATAATAAAAATAAATAAATAAAAATAAAATAAAATAAAATAAAAATTTTCCAAGTCCCGAGCCTCAGCCGCCTACGGCAGCCGATTTTTGGTCGAAAATTTCCCATCTTAAAATACTCCCCGTGTAATGAGGGATCATTAAAAAGTGTCCAAAAATTGAACTTTTTTTTTTTTTTTTTGAAAATTTTTCTAAGTCCAAAATCGACCGCCTACGGCGGCCAATTTTCGACCAAAAATTTCCTATCTTAAAATACACCCCCGTGTGATAAGGAATCATATAAAGTATGAAAAAAATTGATTTTTTTTTTTTTCTAGGCCCGAAAGTTCGAAACAAAAGTTTTTCGAAGTTCGAAGCAACATTGACTTTGGTTGATATCTGGATGAGTGACTGTCCGATTTTTACCAAATTATTACAGTCGCGTCCTTGGACCATACCGGGATAGCATACCAAATTTCATTGCTCTAGGTCAAACCGTTCTTGAGATATTTTGTATACCACCTTTTCCCATTTTCCTGAGTCAAAGCGCCTAAAACCAAAAAAAAAAAGACTTACCTCTTTACTGGTTGCTTTCCATGCCTCCCATTTGACCCTGAATTTTGAACGAGGACCTGCCTTGGGGATGAGTTCGCGTAATTCCGTTTCTCCCAAGCACTGTAATGCCTCTAGGTCAACACACTGTTCTGAAACATAAGATTTAGGGGACACTGATGACTATAAATTCGAAATAATATTGAGAAAATACTTTTATCTGTGATCAGCTTGGCCTTAAGTTTGATTATACTGGTTCATAAATACGTGGTTGTTGGAAGGAAAGGGGATTTATTTTCAAATAAACGGGGAACTTGAAAAAAAAAAGTATAACTTGTTTTAGTGTATAGAAGGTCTAAGCTCTTCTTGGGTGATAACTCTATCACTTTGTTAATTAATCTGAAAACGAAGCATTGCCCTTCAATAAAGGCATTAAACTGAACATAATAACATTAATTATTCATGTTTTAAAGTGTGCGTTTTTTTTTTTCTCTTTTTTCCAAGTGCCCCGTTTCGCTAATAATTAGGTACCAAGGAAAGTGAGAGCTCTATACATATTGCAAAAAGAAGCAAGAATAAAACCAACAAGTAGGTAGTAGTATCTGCTAACCTTTAAACACTTCACTGTATTCCACTAACCCCCAAAGGCTTAGCAAATTCACTGTCTCTGAATCCATCTAGAACTCAAACTTATTTCTAACTTCACAAAAATAATAAAAATTCTTATAACTGAACTTCACTGAACAATTCACTTCTGTGCGGGGCAAAACTGTTTTTCCAAAATGTGATGCAAGGATGAAATGTCGATATGGACCCCAGACCCAGAAGCCAGGGTTCGAGTTCCTGTAATGACGTGAAAAATTGAAAATTTAGAGCGTCACTTGAAGTTGAACAAGTGGAGGAGAAGGATAAGAAGTTAAAGGAGGGGAAGGAAGAAGGGAAAGATGATAAAAGAGGAGGTGAAGAACAAGCAAGAGGTGAAAAACAGAAGAAGAGAAGAAGTGGAGGAGAAAGAGAAAAGAGTAGGAGGATGATGAAGTGGAAAAGAAGGAGGAGAAATCGAGAAAAGGAGGTGTAGGAGAAAAAAATCTGTTCTGAAAATAATAATAATAAAAATAAAAATACTTGGCACACAACCCCACAGTGCACTTTTTATCTTTTGCATTTTTTCTCCCAAGGAAAAAAAAATGTCTCGAAATTTATTGCACTAAAATAAATATGATGGGAAAAGTTTGCTGTTTTTTTTTTTTTTTTTTTTTTTTTTTTTTTTTTTTATTAAGCT